>NC_142841.1:19696969-20000000 GCF_061612785.1 Hesperophylax consimilis | reverse complement strand
TATTTTTCTTTCTAGTTGCGTTTATATTTAGATTATCAATTAATAGCTCGTAACTGATTTTCCAGGTAAAACAATCATTTTCTTCATTCTCTCTGGATACTTCACCCCACGGCGAAATATACATTTGGCAGCGCCTGGGTCATCACTGACATTTGTTTCGTCTGACTTGTTGCCAACCCTTCAACGGATGCTTTTCAATTTTCAAAGTAAATTTTGAACTCTTCGATTGTTTTTTTCGCTCGCGCTTTTTTTTGTGTAGACCTCACAGTTAATTCATTGTCGTGTCTTTTTATAAAACTTTTTACCCACCAGTTGCCTGGAGGCTTATTATCAAATATATACTCTCTGTTATTTTTTGTTAGGTATTCATAAGCAACCATACGAAATTCCAAATGCGCCAAAGGCATACCGAATTCTGATGCGGCTATTAACACTTTAACAAATTTAGATTCTTCTTCCTCCGTGAATCTGAACCTAGGTCCAGGTTTATCGGTGTGTAAATTTTTTATCCTTTTTTCAATTGTCCTACGGGGGATCCCAAATTGCCTCTCTGCGTCATAAGAATTAATTTTTTTTTTTTAACCAAATCAATGGCAATAGACATCATCTCTTCGGAGTAATTTTTATAAGGTCTATCCCCTAGTCGCCTTCTATTCCGTATAGGTGGCATCCCGAATTAACCTAAAACAATAAAAATAAATGTATATAACAAAAATTGCTACAAAGTTAATCGCCCGAAAAATACAGTAAATCTGTCAATGGGATATTTTTTTTTTAAACTACATAAATAAAAAAATATTTTGAATTCTTCATAATAACGGCTTTATATAATTGATACCCAAGTATTTAAGCACTGAAAATAAAATCAGATTGTTAAATTTAAAAAAAAAGTGCAAAAAATTATTATAAATATTTCTCATGATTGGACAACCCTATTCATAGGTCAAGTTGCCACTTAACATAAAATGGTAACTTTACCTATCGTCAACTAACATTACCCAGACAAATTTCTTCATAACCATTTAAAAGAAACGCTTGAAAATCACTTTTACGTCTTCAGAAGAGGATGTTACTTAAAATATATCAGTTCTACTCACCTCTGCTCAGCAGTTACGACAAAAATGATGAAATTTTGCACAGGAACCTCCAGCAGCAAATGACGCCACCCACTTCGAATCTTCAATGTGCTTCAATGTCTTGACAACTAAGGTAGTGCTGCCAGTGAAAAGTTTTTTTAGAGTTCCCAGGTCCATCAAAAAACTATCTACCAGTCATTAGTACCTACCGTTTTCTGCTTTCAAGGAATTTAAGTTTTTCAAGCACTAGGTAGACGTAGGTAAAGTTAACCGAAGTAGGTAAAGATGCTATAGTTGACGGTACTTCATCTTTGAAAAATAGACAAAAATGCCAAATACTGTGTTTAAAACAGGCGAGAGGGCGAGAGTGGTTTATTTATGAAACAGGCCCAACAGATATCGACAAACGGGGAGGAGGATATTTTTTGTAATAAATTCGAAGTCGAATCCGCTCATTTTCAGCTTGCTAGTCGAATACCTTACCCTCGACCACAGAAGCCATGGGATTTTGGCAAAACTATACTATTTAATGATAGTTAGTTCCTCCTATAAAACAACTTTTGATTGTGTAATATCTATACCTTATCGTGATAAATAAAAACTGTTGGTACACAATAATTAAATGTAAAAGGATGCGAAGAAAAATTACGACAATCTACGATTATATGTCGATATGTCAGTATTTTTAGTGATGGTTTCACTGGGTTTATATACATATATCTTGCCATGGCTTATATCAAAGAACAACTTGATACATGTAAATATCTCCCGAGCCAAGTTTAAAATGCAACCGATATATAAACAATGTGATCTTTGTTAACCCTTTCATCCCCAGTGTTAATCCAAATTGACACGAACTTTGTGATTTTTTTTACTTTCAGCAATTTAGAAAAGATGGGTTTTTGTTTTCTTATAGCTTGCAGTCTTCTCTGTGGTGTCTATTTTTTTTCGCTTGGTTGAAATCTTTATTCCCGCCACAAAAAGGGTAAATATTTTGACAGCTGCAAATTGTGCGTTACAAGCATAGACATATGAATATAAGTAGACCTGCCCTAAGTGATTAAAAGCGTATTATCCCCACTCCCCATACCGGTTCCATTGGAGCCGGCTGTGCTCGCGTATGGCCTCAAGTGAAATTTGAAAACGTGACGTCATCATTCTTGTGCGAACTATGGTCGAGGCATCATCGGTTCATTTTACGAAATAACACGGCAAAATGTTGACTTGTACTATGAAAACTTGTAAAAATAGATTTGAAAAAGAGAATAAACCCAATTGTCGTATTACATTCCATATATAAGCATTATTTTACTTTATTTTAAGCATATTCACATCGTATAATATAGATCAGTTTTAGAAACATATACTATCACATCGAGAAACGTCTGGACGCGAAACACAAAGCTGGTTGGTTACTGGGAAGTAAATTATGAACATTTATAAAAGTGTCTTAACTAAATACTTAAACGAAATATTCGACTCTGAAAATATAACCGAATTTTTTTGCCGAATTTGGACTTCGCAAATTTGTTCATAACGTGGCGAGTAATTTGCGCTCCCATGTAAAAATGTCTATTCATTCAAAAGCAGATTTTACTTTTAAGAAGTAAATGGTGATATTATAATGCGAGATGCCTATTTACTGTCAGATTGATTTATTGACGAATCACAGTCAGCCTTACTCCCTTCGTTCTTCAACAGTTGATTTTACCCCTCGCCATTATCTTCTCGTCTATTAATTCCTATGTCTGTGGTTACAAGGAAATTTTTGCCGTCATTGATTATTTAATTAAAGGTGAGATATCAATATTGTGTACTCGAATTACATATATTTTATTTATTTATTATTTATTTACGAGAGTTCGGGAGTGACGGCGTGTGAATAAGGCGATGGGGTCAAAAGATACCAGTTTATTTATTTATATATATACGCCTAAAAAGGCTTTTACAATTTTTACATAGAAGTGATACATGATGCAGTGTACATAGGAGAATATGTATTATACAGGAGATATTGACAGTAAATAGATGTAATCCATTTTAAAGAAGGTACAAAATACACACTTGTTAAATTGTGATTACAAGTATAATGAGAAAATATTTAAAAAATATGAAGCAATAAAACGTAAGAGTAACATAAAGTAAAAAAGAAATTACAACAACACTACATATAAGACAAATCATTAAAACTAATTTACCAACGCTACTCTAATTTGTAGGATTCAACAAAGTGTTGGTGTAGATCAGAGGTTCCCAAACTTTTTTGTGTCGTAGATCCCTTGCCATGTTTTTCTGTTTTTGGTAGACCCCCTACTTACCTGATATTGATTTTTTGTAAATTTCTAACTGTAGTGAAAGTTTAGTGTTAAATACTTAAAGTAAAAACACATGTTCAGTTTTATACATTTATTAATTGAATTTAAATTAAAACTAAGCAATAAGTAAATGTTTTTAGTGGGAAGGATGAACCTGATGCTTTAATAATAAATTATCAACATTTGGCGTCAATTTTGTAAGGTTTAATCTTAAGTCTCCTCGGCTAATGATGTCCAGTCTGTTTCTTTTTTTCGTTAGGAGATTGGTAACAGCGCTGAACCCCCTTTCCACTAGGTATGATGATGGAAAGGAAATTAAAAATTTCCTCGCTATATTCCATAATACAGGATAAGTAACGGGTATGTTTTTTTGCAGCCAAAAGTGCTGATATCCGCGCTTAAACTGAACCTTAAGTTCTTCGTTTGTACTTATTTCAGTCAGTTCCTCTTGTTTTATGACATTCGTTTCTTCCATGTCACCATATGGGTTAATTATCCACGGTGGTATTACCATAGTCAAAACATCCTCAAACCTAGTTTCAAAATCTGAATAGAGGGCATTTAAATGTTGAACGTAGGTTGAAACGTCGTCTTCCTGGCAGTTTGTCTGTGACAAATTGGGAAAAACTGGGAAAATTCGCCCCGTCCAATATTTTGCTTCATTAGTTTAACTCTGGCAAGAAACGCTGATAAGATGGACTTTGTTTTAATCAAATTTAGACTGTCGCCTTGTAACTGCAAATTAACCATATTAAATTTTGTAAACAAATCTGTTAAATAGGCGATGTCTGTTTTCCACTTCATTAAATTGTCTTTTAAAATTTTATCTTTAGTATCCAGAAATTTTAAAATAGTCTCAAAAAGTGCAAAAAATCTTGTCAAACATATCTTTGGAGATATCCAACCCAACGGTTTGAGTTTCACCAAAACGCTCCATGTACCGCCCCCAAATATGCGTCACATATCCGAGTAGATCGCCACACGATCGGTTTCGACGAAATCCATATTGCCGATCGCTTAGGATATTGTTATTCTCGAGATAAGTGAGCTATTTGATGTTAACCACCTTCTCTAATACCTTCGAGAGTATGGAAGTGATGGCTATGGGGCGGTAGTTAGAAGGGTCGGAGCGGTCCCCCTTTTTTGGGATTGGGTGGACGATTGCCTTTTTCCAAATATCTGGCACCTTTCCAACTTTGAGAGAGAGCCTAAATAATTTCGCGAGCACTGGAGTCATTTATGCAGAACACCTCTTGAGGACCAAGGCAGGTATTCCGTCCGGCCCTCTGGCTTTGTCGACTTTCAGCTCGTTCAAGACTCGGAGAACCTCTATGTTCCGGATCTTCGGTTCCTCCATTTGAAAACCGCAGTGCGGAATGGAAGGGGGAGTCTCTCCGTTATCTTGAAGAGTTGAGTATTCCGCGAAAATTTTGCCTAATAATTCAGCTTTCTCGCGGGCCGAGTTAGCCAGCCGACCATCAGGCATGGTCAGAGGTGGGAAAGTGGTTCTGCAGAAATTTCTTCCGATAGAGCTAGCGAGTGACCAGAAAGCACGGCTACCAGTGGGGCAGTCAGCCAGCTTTTTCGCAATTCTCTGGTCGTGATCGCTCTTAGCTCTATTTAGAACTCTCTTACAATCCCTTGCCCGTTTTCGGTATTCCGAAAGGTGATTCATGGAGCTAATCTTCCGGAGTGCATTAAAAGCCGTATTTTTGAGTCTGACAGCTTCAGCACAGAGATGGTCAAACCACGGTTTTGTGCCCGCTCCAGAGGATTTGACGGAGAAGGGAATGTAGCAATCCATTGCTGATGTGATTACTTCTTCTATCTCGCGTGCACAAATTGATGGGTCCTCGGAGCTAAAGCATACAGTACTCCAAGGAAAGGCGCCGAAGAAAGACCGCATGCCGTCCCATTTAGCTGCCCTGCAGTGCCATACTTTCCTCTTTACATGTTTGTCAGGTTGACGGTTCATGGAGGATGGGACAGAGGTGGTAATCAGGCAGTGGTCAGAGGATCCTAAGGGCGCTGTTACCTCCACTCTGTACCCGAGTGGCTCACTAGTGAGAAACAGATCGAGTAGGTTGGCTCGATGTGATGGGATGTCTGGTATTCTGGTCGGAGATTCTATGAGTTGGCTTAGTCCATGGATAAGAGCAAAGAATTCCGCTGATCTACCGGCAGAGTTCGTTGGGCCCGAGAACTTCAGCCATTGTTCATTATGAACATTGAAGTCCCCCAGGATTACAAACTCGGCCGATGGGTAACGGGGCAAGAGAATATCTACAGTGTCACTCAAGTATTCAAACAGCACAACAGTGTCTGATTCGGCAAGGTTTGTACTATAATATCTACCTCTGGTAACTACATTTGATATTTGTCCGACCATGAAGAAGAAACCAGGTAAGAAACTAATACAACTGGTATTTAAAATGAACAAGTACATTTTTTATTGATAGGAAAACATAGGTGAAAATGCAAATATAATTACAAAAATCTTCCACACACTCTTGAGGTGTGTGTGTTTAGTGCGACGGGTGAGCCTGCTGCTCACTGCACAATTTTTCGATAAGGCTTGATACAACTACTCTCATTTCTTTCTCCACATTTATTTTCGAGTGATATTTGCTCTTTATAACAGCAATCGCTGAAAATCCAACTTTGCATAGATATGATGTCTCAAAGGGAATGAGGAACCTTACAGCTTTTATATTTAGAATAGGATACTCATTTTCGACTGATACCCAAAACTCCGTCAAATCCGAACAAGCGTATTTTGTTTTTAGGCTGTTGTCGCTCGAGAGGTTAATTAGATTTTCTTCTTCTTGCGTAGTAAAATCTTGTGGAGCTTGAGCACGGAGTTCTAGCCTTCCCGTCAAAGGATTAGCCCTTTTGACAGCATCACCCAGTTTCCTAAAATGATATTATTGTATGCGTTTAGTTACTCGAGCTGCATTAAATAAAAAATATTCCCTCCGACAAGCAATTACTTACGTATTTATAAAAAAGGCAAAATGAATATAGGTCACGAGTCACCTCTTACATTCCTTTTGATCCTTTGCCGCAAAGTATGCAGCTACTTTACAGAAATAAATATATTTCGTTCCTTCTGGACGTTCGCTGCGATCCGTACAGCCCTCAATTCCATATTATGCAGAAAAACAGCACTGTTTTTGTGCGGATCCATTCAAATTACGAGCCATACATTAATATATTTGAGCAAGCTTCCATTATCAAAATGTGTAAATAATAAAATATCAAGAATTCTACAAACTAGTGTGAAATGGAATGGTGATAAGGTATATAACATATAACATGACCAAATATGATCTTATAATATTTTGGTATATCAATTTTAAAATGAATATTTCCATTAAATATAATAATTTACATTTGTATCTTCACCTTTATATAATTTAATTAATTATTAATTATTTAAAAAATTATTATTGTTTTTTTAACACTTTTTAATTTAATTGTTATTTTTATTTTTTTCACATTCTATAATTCGTATGACTACCATAACAGGGGCATTAGCCTAGTATGATTGTTGAAAATTGTAATATATAAAAATCTATAAAATAAAAGAAAAGAAAAAAAAAAAGCATACTATGGTTTCGGACCAAACTTCCCAAACTAGATCCCAGACTATATCAGATAGAACAATTTTAACTGATATATTATTTTTATTCAAAATTATTAAATATCTAATTGACAGCCCTGAATTATTGGCATTCATTTATATAAATGTACCTGTGAGACTAAATTGAAGCAAACGCTTTTAAATGTAACATTAACCTCAATATTTATTTATTTATTTATTTATTGGTAAAGGTAAGAGACAAACAGCTTATACATAAAATACAAATATAAATATATACATGTTAAAAACAGTCAAGCCAAAAAAGTCTCCTATATTAATATTGATTGGAGATGGAGTTTTATTGCATAAAAAAAATAAAATATATATATTTTAGGTGAGGAGGGGAGGAATAGGAATTTAGGATGAGGATAGGAGATGCTCTGGATACATTCCATACTATAGTATTAATTTTCGATCGTACGAGTTACTTCTAATCGATATTTGTGAAGTGTATTGCTAAAAATATCTATGTTTTGAAGTTTAGTATTATATTGGGCACATATACGTGGAATTGGTGAATTTTTTCTAAAGTTAGTTCTACATGTAGGTAAATGAAACAAATGGGATTGCCGTGTTGATCTTGTTGGAATATGAATATTTATTAAATTCATTAGCTCTGGTGAGTCGAGGCCATTGTTAAGAATTTTAAATAATACAATTTGGTCAAAAACCAAACGTCGTGTATGAAGTGAGTTGAAGTTGTGGTAATTAATAGAATCGGCGTAATTTGAGAAATGTAAGTTTTGTTTATAATTAATGTGTTTAAAAATTTTTTTTTGAATTCTTTCGATTCTTTCAATGTGGGCTTGGTAAAAAGGAGTCCAGATCGGTGTGCAGTGTTCTAGGTGGGGACGGATGAACGCTGTGTAAAGGGAATATAGAGTCTTAAGGTTGCGGAAAGGTTTCGTTAAACGTATTATAAATCCTAGCATTTTGTTGGCTTTGTTGATGATTGCATCAGTGTGTTGAATGAAGTTTAATTTCACATCCAGTATTACCCCAAGGTCTCTGATAGAATCTACTTCTTTGATTTGTGTCCCGTTTAATGTATAATCAAAGGAAATTTTATTTTTGTTACGTGTAAATGATAATTTATTGCACTTTGAGGTATTTACTACAAGTTTATTTGATTCACAGTAGTTAAAAAGACGATTGAGATCCTCTTGAAGTTTAATGCAATCTTCGATTGATTTGATAACTAAGTAGATTTTTTTATCGTCTGCATATGCTAGGTAATTGGCATGTAAAAAACATTTGTGAATATCATAAATATACACATTAAATAATAATGGCCCTAAATGAGAACCTTGAGGTACACCGGAGGGCACGGAAAAGAAACTGGACTTAGTTCCCGCAACTGATACACATTGAAGTCTGCTCCGAAGGTATGAAGTGAGCCACCGAAGTAAATCACCATGGATGCCTATTTGACTTAATTTTTTAATTAAAATGAAATGGTTTACTTTATCGAAGGCCTTAGAGTAATCAGTGTAGATTACATCTACTTGGTTTCTATTATTGTCCATATTGCTCGTTAAATATTCCGTGAAATTTACCAAATTTGTTAGTACCGATCTTTTTTGTAGAAATCCGTGTTGTTGGTTTTGTATGTTGCGAACAATTGTTGTATAAATTTGATCGTAGACAATTTTTTCAAAGAGTTTACTAAATACAGTTAGAATTGAGATTGGGCGGTAGTTTACAATGTTGCTTTTAGAACCTGTTTTATGAATAGGGATTATAGTTGCTTCTTTAAACTTTGTAGGAAATTTTCCTGCTTTTAGTGACATTCTAAATATATTAGTTAGGGGGTATGAAAGATTTTTTGCACATTTTGAGATAAAGTATGGCGATATACCATCACTGCCAGCACCCTTACTAATGTCTAAATTCTTCAGGTATTTATTGATCAAAAAATTGTTTATTTGTACGTTCCCAATCGGGTTATGATTATTCATATAGGTAAAACTATCGACTATACTGGGATCATTCGTGTCCTTATCATTAACGTAGGTGGACTGAAAGTGTTTAGAGAAAAGTTGACACACTTGTTGAGCACCGTTGCCTGACTCATCTTTAAGGTGCATGATTTGTGGGATGCCATTTGTTTTACTTTTGCTTTTAGCATAGTTCCAAAGTTGTTTATTATTTGTAAGAATATTAGATTCAACTGAATTTATGTACTGAATAAAGCAATGCTTCTGTAAGTTTTTTTGTTGGGTACGTTTGATTGAAAACTCTATGTAGTCTACTGGATTATTATTGGATTTCCATTTTTGATGGAGTTTTTGTTTATCTTTAATGATTTTACTTAGAGAAGCTGAATACCAGTTTGGAAATTTTCTCTTTTTGATGATACGTTTAGGGACAAACTGGTTGATGGTACTGTTTAAAATGTTGTAGAAAGAATCGACTACTACGTCAATATCCGAATTTTCCTGAGTAAATGACCAGTCTGTCATTGACAGATGTTGGTTGATTAACTCGTAATTGGCTTTTGTAAATTGATAAATTTCTTTAGGTGGGGCGTGAATAATAGGAAGTATATCGATTTTTAGCATAATTTTTAGTGATGGGTGGTGCGAGTCTTCGCTGACAAGAGGATCGCATGCACGATATACTTGGCATTCCTCATTACAGATAACTATATCCAGGATTCTGTTATTCGCATTTTTTATGTAATTATATTGTTTTAATTCAGAATAATGGATTGTGTCAGCAAGTGAGGAACTAATTGTGTTCAAGTTTTCAGGTGTCAAGTGTAAATCATTGTTATGTATATTCCATGTTACGGTGGGCATATTAAAATCTCCAATTACAAGTAAAATGTCATCGGGGTGTTGATCTTTTACGTTAGCAAGTAAGCAAAGGAATGAATTGAGTGCAGTTTCATACCCTTGTCCCTGTGGGAGATAAACACAGGCTACATGGATAGTACGTTTGGAGGTATAGTTAGAAGGGGGAATAGTTACCCAGATACATTCAGCATTGCAGACCAATTCTTCGCGAGGGTAAGCGTTAAGATTGTTATGTGTTATGATCATCACTCCACCACCTCGACGAGAATCTTCTTGGTTGTTTATGCTATTAATTGTAATGATATTTGATCTATCCAGTCTGAAAACGCTGTAAAATTCTCTTGGTGCCATTTCCGGATCTAAAATAGAATTAATTAGCCAAGTTTCAGAAATACCGAATATGTAACAATCGTCATTCAATAAAATATTATTGTGAAATATGTCTGTTTTAGTGCGTAGTCCTCTACAGTTTTGATACATAATAGTAATCATCGTGAATTATGTAAGTTTTTCTATAAGTGTAAATAATTTTGGTAAAGATAAGAGATAAAAAAACAAATAATAAATGCAGAGTTTTATGAAGGACACGCATGATGTTATACTATACTGGTAAAATAGTGAAATATAAATGTGAGCAGCAAGTACGGAGAGCATGTTAGGAAAGAGGGGGGGAGTGAGAGTGGAATGGGGGAATGGTGTAAGGTTGTGGATAAATAATACGTCGATTACTCGACGAATTATAGAATTACAAAACATATGATTATAAACAATATAAGAAGATAACAAAATATAAGGAAATAGAAAAAACTAAGTAAAAAAAAAAAAAAAACATATAAATTACTATATTCAACGGAAGGTTAAATAAAAATAAAAATGCAAGAAGTGCGCGATGATCTTAATAGTACGGTCGTATGTTAAAAGAAATATTTTTAGCATAAACAAAATATTAATTTATAAGATATATAGGATATATAAACATGTCTAAAATTACATCATAGATACCTAAGTGAATTGTTGGTATATGTGAGTCGTGAGTTACTTGTGAAATACACGTAAATATTATACATATACATACACATACACACATATGTTTATATATTTTTTAATCATTGGTGAAATATTATAATATTTTTAATATACGCAAAGTTCAATACGTCATATACCTACATACTTTTTTTTCAAATCAATTACAAATTACAACGACATCTATGAAGTTAATAGAAGGTGCCAATATGATTAAAAAAATTATAATGGTACAGGTATATATAAAACTTCAAATCAAAAAAAAAAAAAGTTAGAGCAGATAAAGGCAAACTAAATTTATCAATAAAAACTGTTTACGTGCGTAAAATAGAGTTGAAAGATAGACTTACATTTATATAATAACATCATAATATGAAAAATAGAGTAAAATAGAGTAGAAAGATAGATTTACATTCACATAATAATATCACAATACGAATGTAAATCTTCATAATATCATATTGTAAACGAAATGTAGGTACCGAGACGCTAAGTTAAAAGTCTGTGTGTATAGTTCGCGGTGTAGTTCACTTATTTATAAAAGTACGTAAATTAATATATGTTTTGTGTCTCTGTTGCGCTGAGTAAATAATAAACAGGTAAGAGATACGTACATATACATTTATATATGAACATATTTTTTAAATTATTTTTTATTTTTATGGATAGTGAAATATAATAATATTTCTAGTAGGTATGTGCAGTGTTCAATACGTCACATACCTATATAAATTTTTCAAAGCAATTACAAATTACAAAGGTATATATGAAGTTAATTGGAGGCGACAATATGTTTAAAAATATATAATGGTATAGGTATATATAAAACTTCAAATCATAAAAAGAAGTCACAGCAGATAGAGGCAATCTTAATTTTAATGCTAAATGTATCAATAAAAACTGTACACGTGCGTTAAAAAGAGTACAAAGATAGATTTACATTCAATTTATAACATCATAATATGAATGAAAATCTTCATATCACATTATAAATTACAAATGAAATGTAGGTACCGAGACGCCGCGAACTATAGTTCACGTCTGTGGGTGCAGTCACTACTATTTTGTTGATATATTAATACAGGCATGTGTCTCTAATTATTGCGCACAGTAAATAATAAAGAGGTAAGTAAATAGATTATGGCCACAAGCGCATAATAATATACAATTGATACTATAGGTTTGTGTAGAACATAAGGGATAAATACCCGTATTATAGAAGAAACAGGATAATAAATAATAAAATATAATGAGTTTAAGAAAATTTTATCGAAATAAGAATAATAAGCAGGCCAAATTCCTAGTATCGAAATTTTTTTATTTATTTTTTATTTATTGAAACATATAAACAAGGTTACAATTTTTTTAACAATATAAACACCAATATATCAATCACTCTCCTAATAAAGCAGCTGCTTGTGTTTAGGAGAGGACAACAAAAATATTTTTACATTTGTTTAAATTAAACAAAAAATATTAGTAATAAAACAAAAAATAACAATAAAAGTAATAAAAATATAGGTTAGTTAATAAATGATTCAAAGAATTTAAAAGGCAAAAACATATTTCTAAACAATAAGTAAAGTTATGAGGTGGTACAAGAGTATTTTAATTTAATTTTTTTTTTATATTTTTCGTAGTTTTCTTCCGATCGTATATCAAGGGGTAATTTATTAAATAATTTTACACCCTTGAATATATAGTGATGTTGTGCTGTTGTGGTTCGTGCTAGTGGCACGGTTAGTCCTCCAACAGATATTATTCTTTTGCTAATATTCAATTGTGGTAAATTATTTTTACTAAAGAAATCTTTATGTATTTGTAGAAGTGCAATTTTGTCATAAATTTTTGTAAGTGCGGGAACCGGGAAATCTTGAAAAACATTTATAGTTGGGTAGTAATATGGCTTTTTTAAGATGATTTTTATTAGTATTTTTTGAATAGTTTCCAGTGGGAGTAGGGATGATTTATATGCACCCCCCCAAGCCACGATTCCATATTGTAGGACAGAGTGCGCCAGTGCATAATAAATATCTTTTAGTATTTTTAATGATACAATATTTCTTAGTCTAAAAAATATATAGATTAGTTTTCTCATTCTGTCTACTGTGGAATTTATTTGACTTTTCCATTTAATGTTATTATCAATAATTATTCCAAGATATTTTATTTCTTTTTTACTACTAATGTTTATACAGTTTGAATTACAGGGTGCGAATTTAAGGAGGCAATTTCTTTCGTGAATTTTTATGTTTAGATTTAAATTTGAGTTATTCCCTGTTAGGCTATAAGGTATAAAATGGGTTTTTTCGACATTCAGTGTCAATAAATTTTCGTCAAACCATAGTTTAACGATATTTATTGCATTATTAGCTGATACTACGACCTCATTCCATGAATTTCCTTCAATAGTTATAACTGTATCATCTGCGTAAGATATGATGTTTCCAATGATTGGGAGTTGAAAGAGTTCATTAACATATAATATAAAAAGTAAAGGTCCCAAAACAGTTCCTTGTGGAATTCCAAAATCTATATTTTCTATTTCACTTAATTCGTTGTTTACTTTAACCTGTTGAGTTCTTTGATAGAGATAACTTTTTAACCATGTTTTAGCTTTGCCAGTAATTCCTATATTATTTACTTTATTAATTAATTTTGAATGTGAGACACTATCAAAAGCTTTACTGAGGTCAATGAATATACTTAAGCATTTTTTGCCTCTATCTAATGTTTTGTAAATAAGCTTAGTTAATTCTGCAATTGCGTCTTGTGTGCTAAGTTTATCTCTAAAACCGTATTGACTAGGGTTAATACTTTTTTGGTTATCTGTATAATCAGTAATTTGTTTTTTTATTACTTTTTCGTGTATTTTTGCAATGTTGGATAATAAGGATATTGGGCGGTAATTGTTTACTTCTTTTGGATCTCCGGATTTATATACTGGGATTATAATGGCTTTTTTGTAGTTAGACGGGAATATTCCGTATTTAGTACTTACATTAATTATATGCGTAATCGGTTTGGTTAGAAAATTGCAGTATTTTTTCAAGATTTCTGTAGTTATACCGTCGTATCCTGGCGCACTACCATTTTTAAGTGATTGTATTATGTTTTCAATATTTTTTTCTGAAGTCGGTTTAAAAATTGAAAGATTGCTATTTGTTATTTTATCTTCATGTATGTCATCAGGTTGATAATTTTGGTCAATTTTATATGCAAGTTTTTGACCGACGGTAGCGAAAAATTTGTTGAAAATATTTGCGCACATTTTTGGTTCACGGATAGCATTTATTTTAGTTCCATTATTGTTTATGACATTTATTGTAGACTTATTTTTATTATTTTTATTCATTATTTCATTTATAGTGTTCCATGTTTTTTTAGGGTTTTCTTTTGTGAGGATTATTTTCTCCCTGTAATATTTTTCTTTTGTGTCTTTGATAATTTTAATGAGTTTGTTCCGGAATATTTTGTATTCATTTTTTACTTGGCTATTGGTAGGGTTTTTTTTTGTGTCTATGAAAAGTTTTTCTTTTTTCCGGATAGATATGAGTAATCCTTGCGTAATCCATGGTTTGATTTGCCTTAATTTAGAACTTGGTTGATTATTTATAAAGGTTGTACAGTCTGCGATATGAGCATTTAAAGTTTCTTCAAAGAAGTTTGCGCACATGTCTGGGTTTTGGCAATTTAGTATTGAGGACCAAGATTCGTTACTTAATTTATTGTTTAATTTTACATTGTTCAATTTGGAAATTATGTTAATATTTTTTCTAGAGTCATTTAATCCTAAGTTTTTATTGAAATCATAAATAAAAATATTTGTATGGTGATCTGTTATATCATTTTTCCATATAATAGATTTAATTTTTTCTGTGTGTTTAATATTGCTCCATATGTGGTCCAGGCATGATGGCGATTGGTTTGCAAATTCTCTTGTGAAATTATTTACACATGATATAAAGTTCATTTCATTCATAGCATTTATATAATCTAATTTATTTTTACAGTGGTTATTAGGACCAATATTAATATTTAAATCACCTATTACGATACAATTTAGATGGTTTTTGTTACATAGTATTTTTTTTAATTCTTCTATAAATAAAGGTACATCAGAACTGTGTGTTCGATATATTGCGATTATATTGAATGGCATATTATTTAAAACAAAATTTAATGACAAACAGTTTGCTTTGCATATGTGTATTTCGGTAATATTGATATCAGTAAATTTTTCTTTAGCGTATACTACAATTCCACTATTTTTATTAATCTGATAATTTGTATTGTAATTTTTGTAGTTTGGGATGATTGGTATATTTATGTTTGCATGTATGTGCGCCTCGGATAGTATTATGAAATCTGGCTGTGAACATAATGTATTTAGGGATACCAAAAGTTCATCCATGTTTTTATTTATACTTCTAATGTTTAGGTGCAAGATTGTTAGTCTATTTATTATATTGTCATAGATCTTATTGCATTCACTGGCTGCTTCACATACGTATTCTTCTATATTTAGATTTTTATCAATTTCGCTTAAGTTAAAATTTTCCATTGTATTTATTTAGGTGTGATAAAATATGTATATAAAATTCTACGAGTAAATGAATAAGTAATAATGCTCATAATTAGTGTAACACTATTCTTGCTCGATTTCAGTTCGTATCTAAAATTGTAGGTTTTGATTTTTTCTATAAGATTTATTTTATGTTTAGATAATACTCGGAGACATAGTGAGTGTTTGTTTAATTGACAGCAATAATTAATTTGATTCATTCTTCTTTTTATAATAATTACAATAAAAAATAGCGTTTGTAAGAATATATCAATAGTACAAGTGAACATATAGTGTAGAGATTTATTGCATATAGAATATTGGCAGCATGATATATGGGTTAGTAATGTATATAATAATAATTTTGACAAATTAATATATCTATAATTAGACTTTAGTATTCTGTAATTTACTAGCATTCGATAAATGCAGTTGTGGATTGTTATTGTATTTTCTATTTTCTGGTAGGAATATACAAATGTAGAACGTAGATGTAATGAATTGTAAAAATAAACATAAAAGTGTAGTAAGTAGAGATGTGTTATCATGAAGAAAATATTTAGGTTTTTTATCTTCAATATAGAGAATGATTTAAATTTTTTGGTTTTAAATACATATATCCTGACTTTAAAGTATGTAGAATGATGAAAGATTTGTCGGTTTTTTAATGTATAGACTATTATTATTATTATTTTTTATAGCTTGTGGATATTCAAAAGTACATGCGTATTTGTAAGACATTGAGAATAGATATGAAATATTTTTACAGACATCTTTAAAATGTATAACAATATTCCAGTTTTTGTTCCGTGAGAGCAAGTATTTTTTTGTAATATTGACAGTTCGTTTGATTATGGACATTTTTTTTTTAATTGTTAGTATCATTTTTGAATATTTCTTAGAATTTTCAGTTTTAATAGTAAGTATACTTGTTTTATATACTGGAGATTGATAGGGAACATCATGTTTTTTTAAAGAATATGTCATAGCATTATTAATTTTGTTAGTTTTTAAAATTTTGAAAGTGCAGGTACATGCATAATATATTGACAATAAACATGAGTTACTATGAAAAATATACCTTGAATCCAAATTAGTATTCAATTTTCTGTTGTGCGAATGCCAGCATTTTTTTATAATATAAACAGTTGGTTTTATCATTCGCATTATGATTGGTAGGAAATGACAGTTGAAATCTGTCATTTTGAAAAGTGCAGTTTACACACCTCGGTTGATTTGTTGAGGCACATTCTTTGAACAAGTGAGCAGCTCCACAGTGCGAGCAGGAAGGCGAATTGTTTTTCTCTTTCTGGTTGCAGTTTCTTGATGTATGTCCGTAACGTAGACAGAAGTAGCATTGTATTACTGGGCAGGCGTCGCCAACCGTAACTCGCTGGTAGCCAATGTTTATTTTTTCTTTATTTAATAGAATCTTCCTGGTTGTGCTGTCTACTTCTACTATGTAGTTAGCGGTGTCATTGTATTTGTTTTTAATTATTGCTTTTATGTTAAAAATAGAATTTTTCTGTTTCTTGCGTTACAATTTTGATATCCTCATTTTTGTTCAAGATATCGTCAGTAAAATCTTCTTTGATAAAGTCGTTGAAAATTCCCTTGAATATCATTGTTGGTTTTTTCTTTGTTAATTCTTTGCAGTCAATATCATGTAGATCTTTAGAAATTAGAGTTTGTAGTTTTTTAGCGTCTTCTTTATTAACACAATCGATTACAATTCGATTTTGGGAGATTTTTTTGATGCCTTCAATGCATATTCCTAATTGGCTGGTTTTAAAGTGCCTTTGAATTTTATTTTGTATTTCTGTTGATGTATCTTTATTTTTTGGAGTAATTAAGATACTGTACTTGTTTTTTATATTTTTTTGTTTTTTTATATCAGCAGGTTGATTATTCTCCAGAAAGCCCATTTTGGTAGCAACAAGGCTTATATTCCCTAGCAGTTCTGTGAGTTTTGGTGACAATTTCCCCATTTGTTCTTTTGTAAACTTATTGCTTGGGTCCATTATAGTATTTTGTAAGGAATTTATAATTTGGTTTGCCGCAGAGATGAAAGAAAAGGTGTCACTGGTGTCCATGGTACTGCTTCGAAATGTAGAGCGGTAAAAGGTTTAGCGGCCCTGCGTGGACGATGTTGGTCGGCGGTCGAACGTCGTAGCACGTACACACACACACACACAAACTGAGTTCAACACTGGCCTATTACCGAGTAATCGCTGTTTATCAAATGTTTTGAGAGCAAACTTTTTTTTCAAAAATTCGGATTTAGGTTATTACAGATGTACTAGTACAGCTTGACACTTCTTTACTACACTGCTACTGCAATTCCGTATATATTAGTGCACTATTTTTTGTCAAATACGTTTAGAATATTTACTTGTTTGATTTTAAACAGGAACGAAATTCACAGCGTGTTTCTGTACAGCGGTATTATTGTTACCCACCCAAATGCAATATAATTAGTTGTTATTAATTACAATGGGTTATACATACCTCAATGACTTAATGTGGTTATGGAAGTAGCATTTGGATAAGTTATTTTGCAATAAAATTAATTATCTGCCTACCCAACACAATTTATTATTATTTCCTTGGGAGAAAATTATTTCCAATTAGCCAATAATTAGCCAAATAGATAATAATGCATGAAAGCAACTCATTGGTAGAAATAAATGCTTTGCAAATTTAAACATATTTTTTTATACACTTATTTTTTAGTATTTGTTCTGGGGCGCAGGCCAATAGACTTGGAGCCATCGTGTTGAGGATGGGGACCGGGTGTGATGGATGAGGTGTTGGATGAGCTGGTGCTGGTGCTGGTGTTGGTGCTGGCGCTGGCGCTGGAGCCGGTGTTGGTGCTGGTGCTGGTGCTGGCTGATAGTTTGGTCACAAGGGCGGCAGCGACATCCAGCTGCTTTTGGGTACTGATGGCGTGCTTGCTGCCATCAGGGAGCAGAACCACAATTGTGCCGTCGCTGGTCCAACACTTGTTGTTTGAAAAGATTGAACGTGCAGAGGAAAAGAGTTTTTGTCGTGTTTTTGTTAGGGATTCAGTTAGTAGACGAGAGGAGTTTTTCAGCCCTTTCTTCCTCTCCCATACAGATCGACGGTCGATTTGGCGCTGGAATTCAATAAGAATGGGTCGATTCTTATTTGGTTTCATGTGACCAAGTCTTCTGGTGGAGACGATACCCCTGATGGCGTCTTCGTGGCACCCTAGGCCGGTCAACGCCGCAGTCACAAGGGATCTCGTGTCTTCTGGTCCATCTTCTTATGTACTAACTACTCTATTTATTCACCAATTTCAAGAATTCAACACCTTGCAAAGAAACGCTGTTATCTTATTGATATGTTTGTTGTTAATAATTTTGTGGGTTTCAAAAGGCAACTTATTTCAGATCTATTTGCTCGTTATTAACTTTAATCATTTTCTTATCTTTTTTAAATCTTGACTCTATACCTTCCTACGACTACATCGCGTACTCCTTTTTAGTTTTATTTTGTTTTTAACACACATATTAGACTGTATACATGTACGAAATACTTGATTTATATATATATATTGTTATTTTTTGTTGTTTTAAAAATAAAAACCTTCTGTTGGACCTGTATTTTGCAGTGAATAATGTAAAATATTTATCATGTAAAAGCCCATCAGGTTGTTTAAATTAATAAATACAGAAAAACCTATTCAAATCTCAATCACAGATGATGCACAAGGCTTATTAAAAGTCAGCCAATACATAAATAAAACATTTCTTTTCAAATTTTACGATACACAGTATACCCATGGGAAATTTTCTTTCAGGCAATCAAGATCACTGGAATTTATTGGTTGTTTAAAAATATACATTTTACATGTCATTGGAAGGTTTCTAGATAAGAGCCACTTATATTATTTCAACTAAATCTCGAGTATAACACAAATTCTTTTGTACCTAAAAATGTAATAGGTATTTTATTGAAATTATAAAGCAAAGGTACAAATTAATAATATGTTACAAAATACCAATTCAATTACCCAGTTTAGTATGGAAATATGATTGGATCTAACTGGGGAGCTAGTCTATTGACTACTTAAAAATAATAAGGGCACAATACTATCACATTCATTTGTATACATTTGTTCTTGCAGTGCTATTGTGTTCAGTTGTATAGGTTCCTATTTTTAGGAACCTTATACCTTACAATTTTGTCACTCAATCACAAATACCAACTCTGACTGTTTATGTTAAGACTCTTCTATAATCATTTCTATACACTAATTTGCAGTATTCATTAACATAAGTTTGTATATTCCACGTAACTGTAGTTTTCTTTTTAAAAAATATAGATTTTAGACTTCCAAAAACAAATTTGTCGGGAATTCAAAATAATCTCTATTTTAAAGGATTTAAGATTTTTAATGAACTACTGACAGATGTTAAAGAAGCTAAAGCCTTGTTGCTTTTCGTGTGTTATGCCTAAATACTATCTATCTTTATAAATAAAAATTTAAATGTTCATTTGTTCAAAATCTTTAATCTCCGAGAATTCTTCACTAATGTGTGAAAAAAAAAGAAAAAAATATTTTTTAAATATCGCCTTCTGTTGGACGTAAAAGCAAAATGCGCTATTCTTTCTCTATCTGCACAGACAGACTGAGCCACAGCAACGCATGGCGGAGTACAGCTAGTAAAGAATAAGTTTTTTATTGTAAAGTGTCCTTAATGTCTCACAAATAAGTTGTTAAAAGGTCTATACTAGATATAAAAATGTAATTTTTTTAACTAAATAAAAACATACAAAAAAATAATTTTGGAAAAACCTGTTCTTTTAAATGGCAAAGAATGCCCGCTATTATTATACACAGGTTCCTATTTTTATAATTTTGTGATTATCAGCTCTGTACTGTTTATGTTAAGAAAGTCTAAAATCATCTAAATATTTGCTGTATTTGTAAATATAAGTTTGTCTATTCCATGTAACTACAGTTTTGTTTTTAAGGTTAAACACAACGCTTGTTATATTCTACGTGTTTATATGTGGATGGCGTTAATTAATTTATTTTATTACGCTATTTGCAAGGTTTTAAAATTATTTGTTTGCGCCCATACATACGCAATATGAATAAATCAGAATAAATAGTTTTATTCATTTAAAAACTCAATTCTTTGGGGAAAGGCATACAGATACAATATTGTACCGACGATTTAATACAATAATGTATGTTTGCTTTTCTCAAAACTGTTTATTGTGTATGTACGGTCGCAAAAAGCATATTTTAATAAAATAAATGAATTCACGCCATCTATGAACACGTAGAATATAACAAGCGTCACATTTAATCTTAGTAAACTAATGTTTTTTTTTATTTGTTTTTAGTGATACCTATTATGTATGTATAATATCTAATATATATTATGTATAAGAATATGAAGGTATAATACCAGTTCTGTACTGTTTATTCTGTTAGTCACTCTTCTAGAATACGTGAAAATGTTTTTTATTCTAATTTATAACTGTATTTTTTTTAAACAAGTTTGTTTCTTCGATGCAACTTTAGTTTTAAAAAAATGTAAATAATTTTGAGAGAAAATCTGAACTTTATATAGCCAAAATCATCCTTAATGGGTGAAAGTCAAAATAAATAAATAAAAAAGACAATACTAAAACAAAAAATTTGAAAAAGATTCGGTCGCTTCTAGGATTCTTTTTCTTTTTCACATTTTTCATTTGAGAGTCTAATATTGTCTTCAATGATTAAATATTACAATTTGAGGTTTTACTCACTATGGACGGGTTGTTTCGGAGAATTTGAACAATTCATCAAATTTCAACATTCATTTTCGGGTTCTGTGAAAGTCCTATTCAAGTTCTGTTATTATATCATTGTAGGCTAGTTGCTTGACAAAACTGAAATAAAAACAGAACTTGAAAAAATCTTTCACAGAACTTGAAAATGAACATTGAAATTTGATGAATTGTTCAAATTCTCCGAAACAACCCGTCCTAAGTATATCAGACAGAAATGAGATACACAAGACTGTAATGGGCCGGTGATCCCAATCCGTGGAGGCGGAAGATGTCGTCCTTCAGTGGCGTGGGGGAGTAGAACGGGCCGTCTCTATAGCCGTTGTAGAGCTGGTCCGAATGCTGATTCTCGTCCTTGTCGCTGAGTCCGGGTCTGGTCCGTAGGGGTAGGGAGGTCCGTAGTCAGGGGTGAGGCGGGCAGAAGTAAAGAAGGCGAGTAGAGGCAGAAGTCGGAGCGAGGTAGAAGGCAGAGCAGAGAGAGAGTTGTAGAGCTGGTGATGGTTGCTGGCTATCTCTCCTTTCTAAGGTCTTTGTGCCCGTTTTATAGGACGCCGGCAGTGGCCCCACGCTCCCACGGGTCCCCCTTTCTCTTCGATTCTCGGAATCGAGACCCGTGTTGGGACGCGATGGCGTAGCCCCGCCGGTCCGTTTACCGCCGCTCGGCCGGTAATTTCGGGCCGTGGTCAAGCGTGACCACGGCTTTCCTTTGTTTGGGCACGATCCTCAGAATCGTGCCCGTGGGACGTAATGACGGCGTACCACCGGTCATTTGTAACGCTATGATGGCGCATGGACGCTTGCTTCGGGCCGTGGCCGAACGTTCCCACTACGTTTAGGCACGATTCTCTTAATCGTGCCCGAATTAAATGCTATTATCATTTTTATCTCCCCAGCTCTCACACTCTATACTTCTCTGCCCGTATTCCTCTAGCCAAGCTCTGACGTTTCATTTATTATAAGATCTTAACATTTACATTTACATACTTTGACTTTTTAGATTTACATATTTCTACATTTTACATGTACATTTTCCGGCAGTTTATTCAATTTTACAATAGATTTTAATATGGGGCGACTGCGGCCGAGCCCGGAGCAGTACGTCCGTTACACTAAGTTATTCCAAAAATTAAAATAACTGTGTAGTTTCAAAAAGTAATTATGCATATAAAATAAAAATATATATACTTTTATGCAAATCCCGAATGATTTCTGGAAATTTGAAAAAAGCAAATATAAAAACACAACCGATATTCCAAAAGAGATGCACCTAAATGACATAAAAACTACCCAAGGTCAAGTTATCTGCGGGCTTTTTTCTAAGCACTTTCAATCTGTTTATAAACCTCGCAATGCAAACTATTCACCACAAATATCTGAAGATTTCTGTAACGAAAGCCTTGGTATGATCACTATTTCGCCCTTAACGATATTAGTCAAGTGTAAGAATTTGAGAACCAATAAGGGATCAGGTCCTGATGGTATCCCGCCAATATTTTTGAAAATGTGCAGAGATGTTCTTGCCAGACCACTTAGCCTTCTTTATAACAAATCATTACAAGAAGGTGTTTTTCCAGTCAAATGGAAAACGGCTTTCTTAACACCTATATTTAAGAAAGGTTGTAAGAGCGATATAAAAAATTATAGACCTATCTCTAAACTTGACTGCACAGGAAAGTTGTTTGAGTCAATAATATATGACTGTCTATTAGCTCATGTAAGTAAATATATTATCATTGAGCAACACGGGTTTTTCCCTCGGCGTTCCACAACAACTAACCTTCTCGAATACTCCCAGTACATCCGCGATAGCATCGAAAAACGTTTACAAGTAGATGCCATCTACACGGATTTTTGCAAAGCATTTGACCAGTTAAATCAATCATTACTCATCAAGAAGCTGGAAAAGTTTGGCATAAATGGAAATACTTTGAAATGGTTCGAAAGTTACATTACAGAAAGAAAACTACAAGTGGTTGTAGGAGGGTACTCCGCGGATCTTTTTACTGCAACGTCGGGAATTCCACAGGGCTCGCATCTTGGACCTTTGCTATTTTTAATCTTTATAAACGACATAATTTTAAGAATAAAAACATCAAAATATCTCATGTTTGCCGATGACCTTAAGTTGTACAAAAAAATTACTTCATTAGAAGATTGCACCGATTTGCAAAAAGACTTATCATCACTTCATGAATGGTGTACACTAAATGATTTATATTTTAATGAAAACAAATGTGCCGTAATTTCATTCACAAAGAACATTAATAAATTCTCAAACACATATCACATTAACAATATCCCTTTACTAAACACAACTTCAATCGAAGACTTAGGCGTGACATTTGACTCGTCACTTAGCTTCAATAAACATGTAGATACAATTTCAAAAAGTGCATCACAAGTATTAGGATTAACGCTAAGAATCACAAATTGTTTTAAAAGTACAGAATTAACTACTACTACTAGACATACTATTGTCCTCCTTTAAAATAGACTTCAATATTATTATATTAACAGAATGCTGGATCCCAACCTCTTTTACTGTAAAATACAAAAAAAACTACTCCTCATATTTCACAACAAAATACAAAAACCAAAATGATGGAGTTGTTGTTTACATAAAAGATAATCTTAACGCTTCTGTCTCAGAATTCACCCTAGAAAACTCAAACTGTTTACAAATAATCGCTCACCCAGATACGTGCATACTCGCTATTTACAGATCACCTTCATCACACAACATTACACCCTTTCTAATAGCTCTCGACTCTCACATAAAAAAAATTACCCACTTCAAAAACATCATCGTAACTGGTGACATAAACATAAATATACTCCCACAAGGCCATCCCCAGAATATCGAATACCAACTGATGCTCCTGGAACATGGCATAATAAGCGCCATCAACACTCCAACCAGAGTTACCAGAGACTCGGAATCATGTTTAGATCACTTAATGATCAAATCCAAAAACAAATTCTGTAGCTTAGTTTTCGAATCCACAATCACAGATCACTACACAACAATGATAGGACTGACCACACAGGCATTGAACCCAACAACTCAAAACAACATCACAAAATTTGAAACTGACTACGTGAACCTAAAACATTGCCTAGAAAACCAAACGTGGGAACACCTTAAAAAAATTAACAACACTGAAGAAGCCTGGAATTACCTTATTACATACCTACAAACGCTCATCACTCAAAACACCACAAAAACATTCAAATCCTTCACTCACCGCAAAATAAGACTCAAAAAATGGATTACCCAAAGCATAATAAATAGCATTAAAAAACGGGACAAACTGCACAAACAAGTCAAACACAACCCAAATGATACTTTTCTGAACTCTTTCTATAAAAGGTACAGAAATACTTGCTCTCTAATTATACGAAAAGCCAAAGAATTATATTACAGAAACAAACTGGTAACTGCTAACTTTGACCCGAAAAGCGTTTGGTCTATTCTGAGGGAAAGTACAAATACACAAAAAAACAAAGATGATGAAATAAAAAAAATACTTATCAACGACGAAGAAGTCGACTTCCACAAAAATCCTACACTTATCCTGAACTACATAAACAGACATTACACAAATATTGGAGCTAGCCTAGCCGAAAATATAAAACAAAAATCGTCTAGTAACGATAATCAAGAAACTCAAAAAATTCCGACTCAGTGCACACACAAAAATAGTGACAGTCTATTCAAATTACATAGAGTAACTCTGGAAGACACCAACAAATTAATACATTCCCTAAAGAATAATACAACATCAGGTCCCGACGGAATAGACTCTAAAACAATAATTACACTAAGCCAACAACTACTTACTCCACTAACATACGTTATTAATCTTAGCCTGAAAGAAGGAATTTTTCCGAGCATCCTAAAAAAAGGTTTGGTTATTCCTATTCATAAATCAGGACCTAAAAATAATGTAAACAACTTTCGACCCATTACACTATTAAACACATTGTCAAAAATTCTTGAAAAAGCAATAAAAGAACAGCTGCAACAATATCTGGAAAACATGCAAATACTCTCAGTTAACCAACATGGCTTTAGAAAAAATAGGAACACAGAAAACGCAATTGCCACTGTAACCGAGTTTATTACACATAATTTAGATGCAAAAAAAAAAGTTATTTCAATCTATTTAGACTTATCTAAAGCCTTCGATACAATTTCGCACAAAAAACTTTTCAAGAAGCTAAAAAACATTGGCATAAATGGAGTAGAATTTGAATTAATGAAAAGTTTCATGTCTGACAGAACACAACAAGTTAAAATTGATAACAAGACAAGTGAACCACTCTTAATCACATACGGAGTCCCACAGGGGAGTGTCCTTGGTCCATTAATATTCCTCATATACATAAACGAATTATGTGACATTGAAATTGATGGTAAACTCGTGACCTTCGCTGATGATACAGTTCTTCTGTGTCAAGCAGCCACATGGAAAGATTTATTCATAACAGCTGAAAAAAGTTTGTCTATTGTCATAAAATGGCTAAACAGAAATACTCTTACCGTTAACACAATCAAAACAAAATATATCACACACAGTATTACACAAAGAGGTCAACCTCCGTCTAACTTGGACTTGTTTTTGCATGAATGTAAACAAACATCATCCAATTGCCAATGCGAACACATTGAAAGGGTTAAACAAATAAAGTACCTAGGAGTTATTATTGATGCATACTTACAATGGACTGACCACATTACTTTTATTACCAATAAACTAAAACGAGTCTTACACCTAATAAAATCCATTAAAAACATTTTCCCACTAACAATACTCAGATCAATATATTTTGCACTGTGTCAATCCATTGCCACTTATGGAATATTAGCTTGGGGAAGCGCTACAAACACAACAATTGACCCAATTCAAAAAGTTCAAAAGGCAATAATAAAACTCATACTGCAAGTACCATTCTACACAGACTCAACCAAAATCTTCAAAACACTAGACGTCATGTCAATAAGACAACTTTACGCCAAAACTGCTCTCCTACACCTCATCCATAATAATCTTCATATTACAAATCAAGCAAAAGCCATAATAAAAACCAGGTCCTCAACAAATAAAACACTGAACATTCCAATAACACACACCACACACGGTCAAAGACACTTTCAATACTACGCAACCAAACTTTTTAACAGTATGCCCATTACTTTGAAACAATTATTGACTACAAACACATCTACAAACTTTCTCAAAAAACATATCATAGCCTGGATAAAAAATCAAGATATTCACTTTATTCAAAAGATTATAATTCCAAACCAAACATAACCAAAATATAACAAGTAAAATTAAATATTATACACGTTCATCAAGAATTATCCACAAATTCATACACTCACATATAAAAGTGTGTTTTCATGTTTCAATATATGTCTGTGAAAAAAAAAAATAATAATAATAACTTTCTACCATAACACATAAATACCTGTCACCCTTAACCACAAACACGTTAACACCTCAGCACAGGTTCTCCTAGTGAGGTGCTCACGTTACATATAATATCACACACACACACAGTTTTACCTAAATCAACCTATGTTCTTCATTTTTTATACCTTTTTTCTTCATTTTTTATACCTTTTTTCTGTACTTTTTTTTCTCTGTACTGCAATATAAACCACTGTAATAATTTGTAAAACGTGTATTCAAGAATAGACATAAATAAAATAAAATAAAAATAAATAAAATAAAACTTTGACATTATATAAATCAATTGTGCGAAGTATTCTCGAATATGCATCAACAATTTGGTCTCCCAATTATGAGATTCATAATTATAGGATTGAATCCATACAAAGGAAACTAACCCGTGTAATTGCTTATCGTGAAGGTTTATCTGATCAATTTGGAACTTATAATGACCGAATTTTGCACTACAAACTACACTCACTGACGGTCAGACGTAAACTTTCTGACGTACTGCTCCTACACAAAATTATACATGCATCAGTTGATACACCAAACATTTTATCCCAAATTAACATCAATATTACATTAAGAAAATCGACAAGGAGGATGAACGACATTTTCTATATTAAAGCCTACCACACAAATACAGGATATTTTTCCCCTGTACCGCGAACATTAAGAAATTATAACATTATACATGGCTCTAATAATGTAATAGACATTTTTAATGACCAATTTAAACACTTCAAAAAAAATGTATTACCTTTAATCATATTAAGCTGATATTGTGATGAAACCCTTTATTTAATGAGAAGCAACATTGTACCTACCTAATCAATGTCTCACCAGTACAGGTGTGACAATTACAAATCGTTTATGAACATATTTGTATTTACCTTTTACCCATTCTTATTTGTTATTTACCTCTGCATATTTAGCTTATTCATTTTGTTGTTATTATGTATTTAAACATCCATGTATGTAAATTCTTGGGCACCATGTTTGTTTTATGTACTTAAATAAAAAAAATAAAATAATCAGTCACCTGACTTAACTAAGGACGGGTTGTTTCGGAGAATTTGAACAATTCATCAAATTTTAACGTTCATTTTCAAGTTCTGTGAAAGATTTTTTCAAGTTCTGTTTTTATTTCAGTTTTGTCAAGCAACTAGCCTATAATGATATAATAACAGAACTTGAATGGGACTTTCACAGAACCCAAAAACGAAAACGAAAATCGTAACACGAGACTTCCTGAGATTTTCTTTGTTTATTAATTTAAAATCAACTATTTTATTAATTCCCCAGTCCAAAGGCCACATAGGCTTGGAAATAAATTCAGTTCTGTTGATGTTTTCATTTATTCCATAGTAAAATTTAAATCAGAAATTTTATTTCGCTAACATATTCATATCGTCGCTCTAGTTCGTTTTTGTCCAACAGGCCATTTTTGGCAAAATTGAGTTAAGTATGCAGTGTTCTCAGAAAGCATTTATTTATACGATACAAGTGAAAAAAAAAAAATTATGTGTTTTCAAAACGCAGTTTGTCTTATGTCCACCAAAATTAAACAACATTCCGAGCGTATTTATCCAACATCCACACGTTGGCCAAAAGGAATCCTCATTTTTAAACCGGCCGTTAAGTTAAATTTCATAAAAAACATGCAAGCCATATCTTTGCTTTATTAATTATTTAAGAATCACACCTGAATGTTTTCTCACCTCAAAAATATAACTATGTAAAATGTTAAAATTATTGAACGCAAATCATGTAAGTATCAACGTTCAATGACCGACCTATTTTGGGTGTGTCTAGTAATAATATTAATTTGAAATGCTTTCCGATCTTCCTGTAATACCAAACACGTTGGATAAAGCAGAAGTTACGCTAGAGTGCGCGCTTTTGTCCAACATCCAGTCTCCTATATCCAATTTTAACACACAAGATTTCGTCACTTTATCCTACATCCAATTTAAAAACGTGTTTTCTGCATAATTTTAAACATTTGGAACGAATTGGACTTAAAAATAATAATTTCTATCACTTTAAATCATTTTAGTACGCTTACAATTGAACTAATTTCATTCTATATGAGTTTTTTGTAAAAAAAACTTTAAAGCGCTATTTCTCCCGATTTACGTTTTGGTCTGTTGGATACAAACGAACTAGAGCGACGATATAATAAGTAAGTTACTGTTTTATGTAAATATTTACTTATTCTTTAATGTTCATTTTTGTTATTTACTTCAGGCAGGCACAGATACCTTTTTTCTCTCTTTTTTTACTTATATTATATTACATTGATTCATTTTGTTCCCATCTTATTTTTTAAATTTTATTGTTGCTGTACATACTGCCAATATGGACAAATTGAATTGAAAATCCTATTCATGCAGCTGCGAATAAAAATATTATTATGTTAATTTGAATACACTATGTAAAGTAATTAATTTATACTTTTTTTATGTAAAAGCCTCACGGGTGTAAATAAATAAATAAAACAAGGTTTAAGAGTAACTTTGGTATTTTTCTTATATATAATTCTTAACAATAACACTTTTCATTGCCTATGTCGTAGTTGAAATTGACTAGATTCTTTAAAAGCATATTTGTACACAAGTACTGCTGTGTAATTATTATTACATGTGACAACTTTTGCAACGTCTTCTGAATGGGAAACAGCTCCCAGGAGTAAAAATAATTACACAGCAGAACTTGTTTATAAATTGCAATAAAAAAAAATTAAATTGAATAATAGAGTTCTACAAATTACACTTGTTAACAATAAAAGCAATTTTATGTAAAAAGAAAATTAGGTACAGAGTAGATACAGATAAGATAAATATGTAATAAATGACTAATAATATAAATAAGTAATAAATGACTAGTTATGATGAGCGAGACGATTGTTGATCCAGTCCAAGTCCTCGTAATAGCGCGGGTCACTGATTTGCAAGGCAGCTTTCTTGTAGAAATAGTAATAGCAAGGAGCCACTGAAATAATGACAACATGTTGATATTATATACTTATGTATATACACATTATACTCCTCATAGGTAACTAGCCGCCTTAACCGGGGTTTGAATTTAAAAAAATTGGAAGTAAGAAACAAAACGGAAAATATTCAAATATTTTTACATTCAAATGGATATTTCAAAACTACATTTGCTTATGGAAGAAATTATGTTACAAACTGAATTTTTTTGCATTGACCTCGTTAATTCAGATAGAAAAGGCTGTTCCAAATTAACGATGCCCGAAGTTTGTGAGTTTTTTGCTGGTTTAAAAAACAAATTTCTGCTTCATAGTTTACGATTACAATCAGAAAAAATGAACAGAATTTTCAACACTTAATTAAGAAGAAATGTCACAAATAGATATAACTTATTGGTTATGTAATTGATTATTGTACTCACGACTTCTTTGGACTAAGAAAGCTAACCCAAGGAGAACGGTGATAGGCTGCAGGGGATTGTCCCACTTCACGGCTAACCAGTAGATGTGAGTAGCGATACAACATACTAAGTAAAGAATTGTCATTATCATTAATGAGCGAAACTTCTCAAAAAGGAACTGCATAAGTCCGGCCTGAAAAACAAAATTTCTTTTATAAGTACTAATCTTCTATTGCATGCACAGTCTCTCCTCACTCATCCTATGCAGTTGCTTTTGCTTACAATCTATATAAATAAAAATGTTAATGTTCATTTGTTCAAAATCTTTAATCTCCGAAAGTTCTTCATCGATTGCTTTGAAATGTTGACACAACGTTGCATTCGAATACGCATGTGTTTTTAGACACCTACAGTATGTAGATGTCTCCTATGAGAGGTAAAAATATTCCTTTTTTTAAAACAGCGTAATCTGTTGAACAAACATGTTTTTTTTTTTAAACAGCACATTTTGTTGGACGTAAAAGCAACACGAGCTATTGTTTTTCTATCTGCACAGACTAACTGAGCCACAGCAATGGGAAGAAGAGTACAGCTAGTACCATAATAAATTGAATAAATAAATACTAAAACACGTATGTAGTACCTGGAATAAATATGTTGAAAAGAAATTCACAAGCATGGCTGTGATAGCTAGAACAAGAAGCAAATCCTGGAACCTGCAAAAATATTATTTATTTTTTGAATGATGAACATAATTATATTTTAATAACCAAGTAATGATCTCAGAAGATAAATTATGTTTGACCGTCTTAAACTTACACAAACATGATAAGTATGGCAGAGTGGCTTCTAGGAAACAGTGTTAAGCAATTCAGTATTAAATCTGCTAAAATAAGCCCATATTGAATAAATAAAACTGCAGAATATCGAGATACCGAAAGCTTCATTTTAGAATTTGCTATTTCACTATTTTAAAATAAAAATTAAGCCATTTCCAATAATGGTGAAATATTTATTTATCGACGGTGTGAAAAAGTATAATAACGTTTTATTATGATTCGCCTTGTATTGACAATACCATAAATCATAAATAAACCACTCACTGACATTTAAACATTTTTGTTTTGTGTATTTTTGTTGGTAGACGGCAAAATAGACGAAAAGCTAGAACATGGAAAGATCTTGCGTATACTCACGGATACTTATCTGAATACTAAAACGTTCCACACATCGAAAACTATGAAATTGAATTGTCTTTTGTGGATGTGCATTTATACAACCCCCCAAAAATAGATAAGAATGTTATCGAAGGCAGCAAACACTTTGTGGCTTGACATTATTACACAAATGAAAAAATATCTTAGTTTTAAACCACTTTATTACATTTATAGACGTCTATAAATGTAATAAAGTGGTTTAAAACTAAGATATTTTTTCATTTGTGAGATAAGAATGTGTTATTTTCATAAACGAAAACAGTAGAACTGTGTTCGTTTATTTGTGAACTGTACTTTACTAGCGATGAATCATCGATGATTTCGATCATTTTGACCATCAATATATTTCGATTCATTGTCATCAACAAATTGATTGGTTAATTGTCATCAACAAATTGATTTATTAATTGGTCAGAATTAATCGATATAAAAGCAGTCACGTCATTGATCAGAATTCATCGATATCAAATTGATTCCCAAATCCGGATACTTAAAAAATATCTCGAAATCGGATTGCGTGTTATGTACTACCTAATATGATTTGATATGCATTTGGGATTACGCAAATATTGTGTGGTAATTGTGTTATGTTGGTAATGTTAGGTATTGGATATAAGCTGTTTAATTATGATATTATATAGCCACGTTTTCGTCAAGTGCAAGCATTCAAATTCGTAGTCTTTGTCCGCAGCTACTGCTCCCGCTGAACTCCGAGCAATTAAATCGATTAAAACTCGATTCTTTTGATGTTTCGATCCTGCCCATCACTATACTGTACCAAAGACATAAACAAGAACTGCGCTGATAGTGATTTGTTTATGACTGCGCTTATGTCAAACCAAGTCAAACCATGTCAAACGCAATCAAAACTACGACTATGACCATTTAAAAATTCACATTTCGGAAATGTTACGTTTCTTGTAATTTGCCAATATTATTTCAATTAAACGCCAAAATGCTTCAGCTAAAAGTGTACGACTTTAGCGATGAAGACAGTGGGTCTGGTAGTGAAAATGCTGGTCCCTCAAACGTTGAAGACATGACGTTACATTTGAAGGGAGTAGATTCAAATAAATCAATTGCAAAGTCTTTTCAAATATGTGCTGCCCCCTCAGTTTTGCCCACCGTAAGAATTAACCATTTTCTTTCACTCCATTAAGTCTTCGACCTTAACTCTAAAAGCTGCTTGAAGTTTTATACTTCAACTTTTTAGGTTATGACAGATACATCCTTGAAATAATATCCATACAGATTCGAAATTACCCGCTGTAAATAGTAATTAGTTGCACAAATAGCATCTGCCATGATTTTATTATTTTATCCATGAAATAAATCCTAGTTTGATGGATTAACTTTATTGAATTTATTTTTGTATGTGTTTTCTTGCATGTTATGTTTTGTAAAATTTCCGGGTAAATATTTACCGTTTGTTTATTTATTTACAGAGTGACAAGAATGACATTCTTTTAATAAGCCCAGATTCTAAAGAGTTAACCCACAATCCGAAATATGAGCATTTGTTTGCCCCTGTTCTGGGCCCAGAAAATCCTTTCCAAACAGAACAATCAAAAGCCCCTAAAAATATGCTTTCTGGGTTTGTTGAAAAGGCTCACATTAGCGAGTTTCAATTTGAAAACCAACGTCGTACCTTTGCCAGTTACGGACATGCGTTAGATCCTTCAGCTGAAGGAAATTCATCTAGCCACACTACGATAGTAGGTAAGAACTCATTAATTTAGTAGTTATGGCAACATTTCTGAATTTTGTAGAATAACCCTCGAAATTTTTAATTTTTATTTCCTTTCTGACATTGCATTGTTTTTTTCTTGTAGTTTCCAGTACAGTTTCAGTTCCAGAAGATAGGAAAACTGTATTTGAATCTTCAAAACTTAGACCTTTGGATAAAAGGAAAAGACAAAAAAATGATAACCCGGAAGATATAGAAGGATTTTTAGGTCCCTGGGGAGGATATGTTGATGAGCATAGGTTTGTAATACATCTGTATAAAGTTGCCGAATTCCGCCTCACGCTTAATACGCAATTTTTTTTTGCGTATTAACCTCTCGGACAAAGACTATTATTTACTTTGTGTTCCTTTGCGATCTGTCAAAACGTGAAAATTTTTGTGATATTTACGAGTTTTGTTAAAAGCTTCATAACTCACGTTTTGGGAAACGTAGCCTCATTCTAAAAGATGTTTTGGAAAGATTATGAAATTCACTATCGTATTGTATTGTTATACGTAAATATTTGCGTTTCTAAATATACATTTTCTGAAAACGTCAAAAATATGTAAAAATCGCTGACCATTATTTCAAAGCTGTGAAAAATGTACTTTTTTCTGAGTATCATAAAGAAATAACACTTTATATATTGAAGAAATATAATTAAAAACTATTAGTCACCTCAAAATATTAACCGTCCAAACTAAAATATTTTTAATAAATTATTTAGAAACGCAATAAATTATGAACGAACAAGATGACAGATCCAATCGACTTAGATAATGCACCTCTACATTCCATAGATATTCTTGAATACAGACGCGTAGCGTTATTCATTATCGATACTCTGTTTTTTAAATCATGGCAATCCGTATACTAGTGATGGAAATAAATCGATTTTTGTAAAATCTCGCGCGTTTACGTGAAAAGACGTTCTAATGTCTTGACCGCTATTATCATATTTACGTCTTTTGACGTTCTAATGTTCTGAGTGGTTAAGCGTGTTTTCAACTTAATTTCTATAAGAAACAACTACAGTTGAGTAGCGGTAATCCGTCCCCTGTCTAATCCGGCACCCCCTATAATCTGACATGCTTTTAACCACTCAAGAATTCACTAAAATTACTGAAATATATGTTCAGCTATCGGCACTTTAAGCATTTGTTTTGGAAATTTCCTGCCCTCGTTAAAAAAAATCATTCCTCTGAATTTTGAAATATGCATAAATTATTTAAATAAACCAATTTTTTGATGTTTTCAACTCCCCTGATGTAAATACAGTTGACCCGCGGTAATCTGACAAACGTTTTGCAAGGCGGCGTCGGATGATCGAATTTGTCAGACTATAGAGTATTGCCACCGACCCCTTGTATTCCGGAACTTTTATGAAAAGGAGTACCTTGTAATCTGACAAATTACATACTTACATATTAAATATATAGTAGGATACATAGTAAATGATATGGGACTTTTTGCAACAAACAATAAATTTTTTCATTATACATGTATTATATACGCACATAAAAATTATGCCAATAAGATTGACCAATATTTAAGTTTTTTGTATCTGAGTAAAAAAAAAAAAATTAAGAAATTTTTTTTAAAACTATCATTATATTTTTTACATAACTCGATCCAATCCATAAGCAAATTAAAAAAAAAATATTATGTTTAAAAGTTATTTTAGATTTAACTTTACCCATATCTGTAACAATTATGATCTTGTTTATGTCAAAAAGTTTTTTTAGACTGTTGCTTAATTGCCTCAACTGTCGGTCTCCCTGATCGAGTGGTAAGTTTCTCGACTACAAATCCGGAGGTCGCAGTTTTAAATGCCAGCTTGCGCAATATATATATATTTTTGTAAAAAGAAAGATTAAAATTAATTACGTAATTAATTTTTGTTGTATCACAATTAATTAATAAAAAATAGTATGTAGCTTATTTGTGGCTCATTCCAAAGTGAAATATACTCTCAGTATCGCCCTGGTGAAAGACCACCATTCAGAATTGAAACGGTGCTTGAAATGGCTTTAGCCGTGTTTGGTGACTAGATCTGAATAGCCAGCTACTTCCCCACCTTCCTCTCCCCCATTCCCTTCCCCTCACCACTGCCTTTAGCTTCACAAAATACACCAATTGGGGATGCCATAGTCTTACTGACTCCAGACGGTTGGGAGCAATTGGGACTCTTGGGCGGTATTCACATAATAAAATTGCCTTTTTATTAAATCAGAGGTTATGATTCTTGTGGGGTATTCATATAAAAATAAATGAAATGTGACAAAGTTTAAAACACCCTGACTGGAGATATTTTGAGATACCCAAAAATTTGTTTGCTTCATTGTAACTTCACTGTAACAACTTGACAATCTGATTTATTTTATCTACCCTCTTGTAGAACAAACATTCGAAAAAATTCCCCAATTCCTCGTATATGTGCACAATATAATACAAAATTTTACAGCATTGACATTTTTGGTAATAACCTAAAGAAATATCAATATGAAGTAATGCGTACGATCGATTATTAATATAAGAGTATGGAATGTATTGGGAGCATCTCCTATCCTCTTCCTATTTTCCCCTTCCTCTCCCTTTCCTAGCACCAAATTAATTTTAAGATACTAAAACTTCATTTTTAATGCACTTTAACATAAGAAACTTCTGTGGCTTGACTTCAGTTAACTTGTATATTTATATCTATAATTGTATATTATATAAAAGCTGTTTGTTTCTTACAAAATAAACTCATATAAGACTTTTGGTGGCTTAAAACACAGTTTATTGTTTAGGTTACACAGATTACAATAGCAAAATAGTCACAGTTTACAATTTACACGAATACACTTTGAAAATAACATTTATCGACTAGGCAAGGATTTATATAGGATCCTTGCGGGATAGTAATTGGGAACAACAAAATAGAATCGAGTCGCGGCACAACTGTTCGGGACTAGCCTAGGTTTGCTTGGGGCGGATTACTGTCTCTCAAGGGCTGTGCGCAGCACAGGTAGCCAAGAAGAGGAGCGCGCCTTTAGCGAGTCTAGTAGTCTTCAAGTCGGTTGCTTAGCAATGGTAGTAGATAGCTGTCCTCAGAGGGCCGTGCGGGGCACGGGTAGCCAGCTGAGGGAGGGTACTAGCCAAGGCGAGCAGACAGGAGAACTGTACTGTGTAAGGGTGAGTTGCTGCTTTTAAGGGCTTCATTCTGTGTCAGCAGCGTAGGGGATGGTCGGCCGCGTGGGGGGGGATGCGTAGAGAGCGTTCTGCGCATCTCGTCGCCTGCGTGCAGCAAGACAGGGACAATGCCATATGGGGAGAGAGAGATGGTGTATTGGCAGTAATATTCCGCGCGCTACATCCTCCCCCTCTGGATCGAGGAGCGTCTCGCTGAAGATCCAGATTTGTAGTAAGCGAGATTTCTTATTTATTCTTCTTAGGACGGCCCCGTTTGCGCAGGGGAATCACTGGAGCTGGTAGTGGTCTGACAAACCCTTGGTATGGAGTCAGCGCCGATGTATGGTAAGTGCCAAGCGAAACATCCGGGGCTGTCATGGCAGCTATTTCGTAGCTTGTTGGTCCATGTTTTTGCAGTACTAGGTATGGGCCATCTCGCCGTGGTCCTAATTTGGCACTAAACCCCCTTGCAGCCTTGCTAAGAGCGTGTGATTGGACAAGGACATGATCCCCGGGCTGGTACTGAGGATCCTCTCTTCTTTTATTATCCATGTATTCCTTTTGTTTATCTTGTTTGTGGTCATTGTGATTTCTGACCAGACGTAATGTGTCAGCAAGGTGTAGCAGGTGAGGTGTTATTTCCGGAATGAAGTTTTCTGATTGAATGATGCCTCTTAAGTCTCTACCCACATCATCGGCCGATCTAAGCTCACGTCCAAACGTTAGGTAGGAAGCGGAGTAACCGGTGCTTTGGCAGAAAGCGGTGTTCATGGCGAAACGTATCGAAGGCAGGCTTTCGGCCCATGTTCTATGCTCTGTGCCTACCAAGATGGCCAGTTGTGGTTTTAGATCTCGGTTTTTTCTTTCGACAGGGTTTGCTTCTGGATGATATGATGGCGTGAAGGTGTGTTTGATGTCCAGGCAGTAAGTCAGCTGTTGCATCACTGCAGACACAAATTGTGTGCCGTTATCGCTGATAAGTCGGCGGGGAGTTCCATAACGCAGGCAAATTTCGTCAATCAGAATACGGGCGCAGGTTTCTGCAGTAGCTTCTTGAATAGGAAATAGCTCTACCCAGCGCGTGGCAACGTCTTCGATGATGAAAATCCAGTTTTTGCCGTCTTTGGATGTTGGGAGTGGTCCAAAAAGGTCAAAGGCTACTGTTTCAAATCGCTGGTTCATGACCGACGTCTGCACAAGGCCAGCGGGTTTTAAATTTGATGGTTTGTACCTTTGGCACTCAATACAGTTTTTTATGTATTTTGTTATATAGGTTCGCATGTTCTTCCAGAAGTATCGCCTTGCGATCCTTCGAATCGTGCGTTCTACTCCATAATGTCCGGCAGTTGGGGCATCATGATAAGCCGCTAGTATTTTGTGTTGTTCTTGCTCGGGGACAACTAGTTGGGCGTCTTCTTCTTCTATGTCTGGTGCGTAGCGATACAATACACCTTGTAGCATTAGGTATCCCTTAGTTGTCCAGTAACTAAGGTTCTCGTTTGGAGTCTGGTCTTCAAAACACTCAATGATTTTTTTTAAATCAGCATCTTTTAGTTGTTCTTCTCGGATGTCAACAGCGTTTCGTACGGGAACGTCGATGGTTACGGTGCAAACTGCACAAATGGATGGGAGCTCCTCAGGTAAAGGTGGGCGTGATAGTGTATCTGCCACGAGGTTTGTACGTCCTGGGGTATACTGGATATTCAAATTGTATGGTTGAAGCTGCAGAGCCCATCTCGCGAGGCGCCCTGTGGGAGATTTTAAGGACATTAACCACTTTAACGCTTGGTGGTCGGTGACAACCGTGACTTCTGTTCCTTCGATGTATCCTCTGAACTTTGTGACTGCCCATACCACTGCTAGGGCTTCTCTTTCTGTCGTGGAATAATTTCTTTCTGCGGGTAAGAGTAGGCGGCTTGCATACTCTACCGGATGCTCATCGGGGCCCTCCCCCTGGACCAGAACTGCTCCCAATGCGTAGTTACTTGCATCTGTTTTTATGGTAAATGCTTTAGTTCCGTCGGCTTGGCGTAAGATAGGGGCACTAGTAAGTAACCTTTTCAGGGTGTCGAAGGCGTTCTGCTGCGGGGGGTTCCATTCCCATCTGACATCTTTCTTTGTTAAGTCGCTTAGTGGTTTTGCAATCTTCGCAAACTCAGGTACAAATCGTCGATACCAGGAGCAGGTTTGAAGAAAGGTCTGTAGTTGCTTGACGTTCTTCGGTTCCTTCATTTGAGAAATGGCAGCAATTTTCTCCGGGTTGGTGCTGATCCCTCCTGGAGATATCAAATGTCCCAGGTAATTTATACTCGAGCAGCAGAAGTGACATTTATCTCGGTTGGCAGTGAGATTAAATTCACCTAGCTTACAGAACACCTGTCTCAAATCAGCAAGATGTGTTTCGAAGGAAGATGATAAAATAATTATGTCGTCTAGATATGCTAGGATGTTGATGTGGTCTAACTCGATCCTCAATCGGTCTATAAGGCGTTGGAAGGTTCCTGGGGCGTTTCGAAGACCGAATGGCATTTTCAGAAAGCGATATAAACCAAACGGTGTTATGAATGCCGTCTTATCGCGATCCTTCTCCAGCACTTTAATTTGCCAGTAGCCTGACCGAAGGTCTATGGTTGACATGTAGTTGGATTGCTTTGCCGAGTGTAGCAGGTCATCCATCCTCGGTAAGGGGTACGCGTCTGGTACTGTAATGGCGTTGAGCAATCGAAAATCGATGCATATTCGTCTACTTCCGTCTTTTTTGGGAACCATAACCACTGGTGCGGCCCAAGGGGAATCGGCTTCTTCTATAATGCCTTGCGCTAGCATATTGTCTACTTCTGAGCGTAGCTCCATTTGACGGGCTGGAGAGAGCCTGTAGGGTGCCACAGAGATAGGTGAGTGGTCGAGTGTCTCGATCCTATGCTCGATTTTCGTAGTGGATGAGAGGATCGGCGAGAAAATGGAGGCATTCTCATGCAGAAGAAGGTCTAGCTGGTCTCTCTCATCGTGTGTTAGGTGGGTGGCTTCATTTGACCGGAGGCCCAGTATTTCGGCGTCCAGAGAGCAAATTTCCATCCAGGAGTCCGTCTTCTTTTTCGGAGAGTCGTCGAACAGCCTGTACGAATCTGTCATGACTTCCATAAGATCTCCCTCCTCCAGGGCGTCCTCGTGGAACAGCTCGTTAAGGGCTATCATTTTTGCCCAAAGATCAGCGCGGGGCGGTGTCCTTTTAAGGGGACTTAAAAGAGGCGGTGCGTAGATCTCATAGCCATGATCCTTTGGTGGTGAGGAGGGCGAAGGACATAAACGAAGAGGTTCATCTAGTTTAACCTCTCCTATCGCACAATTTTCTTGCAGTTGTATTAAAGTATCATCTTCCATGTTTAAGAGATAGTGTTTCTCAGGGCTGTCAGAAAATGCCCATGCACGTTGGGGAATATTTATTTCAATCCCCGCGTCTTCAATAAAGTCCACTCCCAAGAGGGTGCGATTTTCGTGGCACCCAGGGAGGACAATGAAACTAGAGGGTATTTTCCTTCCTCTGAGAGTCACGGTGGCGTTTATGATCTCCACCTCTTGACGTTTCGGAATTCCATCCGCTAGAACAATATCCATGGTCCTTTTAGATGGTTTAAATTTTTGGGTAATCAGGCGCTTGTGTAGCTCGGCCGATGCCACACTTAGCCTAGCCCCGGTGTCAATGTGAGCGGTTCCTATGTGTGACCCGACCTTAATTTGCAGAGTGGGCCTTGCTCTAGGGAGCCCTACTTCGCTTACTGAACAAAAGTCCGCTCTTGTGTAAGGCACGTTCACTTTTCCCCGGTTGCACTGCGGGCATTTGCTCCTAACAATACCAGGCTTGCCGCAACCATAACAGGCGAATTTGGCGTCGCTGGTCGTCTCCGGTGCACTTCTGCTCTGCCGTGGAATGGGTCTGGTAGGTGCCCCAACCTCTTGGCTCCGGCGGGTACGACACTCCTCAATAAGGTGGCCGAATCTGTGGCAGTGCGCGCAACGCAAACGGCCTTCGAACTTATTTTCCGCTGTACGTGCTGTGCCAGGTTTAGTAAGTTCGTGTAAGTTTTCTTCAATTAGTCTCGCTTTTACAAGCAGTTCAGCGAAAGAGCTAATTGATTCACGGGGAATTCTATCCCGAATGCGGATATTCAGCTGTCCGAATACAAGGTCGATCTGGACCTTTTCTAGGTGGATGGGCGGAGGCAATTCCGCAAGCAGCATCCGTTGTTTTGAGATAAAGACATCAGTTGATACGGAGGTGTCTTGTTTGAAACTAAATATTTCATTGTATACTTTGTACGCCGGTTTCTGAGGGGCGAAAGCATGTCTTAAGAGATTCATTGCATCTTCCCAAGTACGTACTTCCCCTTTCACTCCGAGCCACCAGGCAGCTGCATCTTTTGTTAATAGGAGAGGTAGTCCTACCAGTGCGCTCTCGTCTCCGATCTTTTCGGCACATTTGAATATGGTTGCCGCGGCTATGAAGCTCTCAACTGCGCTTCTTTCTCTCGTGCCATCGTACCGAGCCGTACAAGTGGTGAACATACCCGTACGCTGTGGCTCTGTTTGCGTTCGCTTTATTGAATTCAGGAATTCTGCGAATTGCTCCTGAGTAAAGCTGATGATAGCGCCTTCCCCATTGGCTTGCATCTTGAAGCGAGGGCTGCGGCGCGGACGCGAAATTTTCACTGATTTTAACACTTTTGCACAATGTATCTGGCCACTTAGTTGGGCGCCAGTTTATAAGACTTTTGGTGGCTTAAAACACAGTTTATTGTTTAGGTTACACAGATTACAATAGCAAAATAGTCACAGTTTACAATTTACACGAATACACTTTGAAAATAACATTTATCGACTAGGCAAGGATTTATATAGGATCCTTGCGGGATAGTAATTGGGAACAACAAAATAGAATCGAGTCGCGGCACAACTGTTCGGGACTAGCCTAGGTTTGCTTGGGGCGGATTACTGTCTCTCAAGGGCTGTGCGCAGCACAGGTAGCCAAGAAGAGGAGCGCGCCTTTAGCGAGTCTAGTAGTCTTCAAGTCGGTTGCTTAGCAATGGTAGTAGATAGCTGTCCTCAGAGGGCCGTGCGGGGCACGGGTAGCCAGCTGAGGGAGGGTACTAGCCAAGGCGAGCAGACAGGAGAACTGTACTGTGTAAGGGTGAGTTGCTGCTTTTAAGGGCTTCATTCTGTGTCAGCAGCGTAGGGGATGGTCGGCCGCGTGGGGGGGGATGCGTAGAGAGCGTTCTGCGCATCTCGTCGCCTGCGTGCAGCAAGACAGGGACAATGCCATATGGGGAGAGAGAGATGGTGTATTGGCAGTAATATTCCGCGCGCTACACTCATCAATTTGTGTGTAATTAAAGTGTTACGACTCCGCATTCCGAATTTCTACCGACATGTAACATACTTCCCTTGAACACTTAAGTATCATTTTAAGCTCTTAAAAAAAAGTTATTTATAAAGATAACGTTTATTCAGATGCCTAGTTGACAAATTACTTATATAAAATTCCTTTGATAGAAAAAATCTTAAATTATGCTCGGAAATTATAAAATCATATTTGGTTCTATTATTTAACATGCTATAGTATGACAAAATTCACAGTGTTTCTTTAAATGTTACTTAAGAGATTTGTGCTCTATTTTAAGTAAGTTGTGTTTTACTAAATATTTTCACAACAGCGCGCTGCCTCTATCATTTGTATTTACATATCTCCCTTTCAAACCATTTTCTTGTTTTTGAACGCTTATAAGGGTGCCTTAGTAATAATCAACTATTTCTAGGATTTTGAAGCCGACCGGTGAAGAAGCTGAGGCACTTGAAGAGATTTTGGCTAAAAGACAAAAGCGTGGTAAAGTTCAAGAAGAGAAACCTATGGAGGAAAAGGCCATATTGCACAGTAAGTTAATGTTGAAATAGTTAATTCATATTTTTTTAGCTGATTAGGCCTAGCTGAAAGTGACTGGCCACACGTCTTATTTATTATTATAAACACCCTGTTGGGCTGTATGTATGATAACCCTGTCTTAGTATGGAAATTACTTTGAGTTAGGGTGTTGCGGGTTCCATTTCCATGCAGTACAAAAATATATTAGCAAGGATTTTTCATAATATATGTATGAGTGAAGACCGCCAAGTCTGGGTATTGACTGTTAAGTTTGATGGACATTAATGTATATTGATGGTCGTAAGGAATATTAATAAATAAAATTCAACTTAAATTATTTGGGTTTTGAATTCCGCTCAGCCAAGCATTTTGATTTTTCTAATCAAAACTCCAGGGCTTGTAATCAAATAAAGTTGTCTACAAAAACACCAATAGTACCCTCGAATTATTGGTATATTTTTTTTGTAATATACTAATAAGATAATGTTTTAGAGTTTAAGGCCTAGAATTATTTATATCTTTTTTGTACATAACATTGATTGACGTTAAGCCCTCATAATGTTCCCTTTCTTTTCTTATGATTTGTTTAAACTGGATATTTGCTGATTGTTCCCCAGAAATGTTAAAATTATATATACATTAAAAAAATAACAATAACGAATGATTAGTGGTAAATGGGGCTGACAGACAATGGGGCTGGGAATGACTCTATACGCATCGTGGCTTGGCCTATTTCAGCATATCGCTCGCCATTCATTCCCATTAAGATTGTATGGTGAGCGATATGCTGAAATAGGCCAAGCTACGAGAATATAGCACGCTTATAGTCTATAACAGGCTTAATTTAGAAATAAATAAATTATCTCGAATTTTCCACAAAAATACAGCTCTCCTGGAAATAAACATTCACATAATAGTAATGTTTTTCTAAGACTTAATTAGTCTCTGTCATAAATCTACTTTTCCACATAATATTATATCATTAATTTTTTTTTCAACTAATGTACATACATAGATGCCGAAATAAATCGTCCCTCTTACACACACACACACGCACACACTCACGTTACGCTGCGTCGTCATTGAACAGCGTGACCACATAGTGGTCACGCTGTTGGTGGGATTAGGCTTATCATATCAATAAAAAATTTGAAGTATGATATATTTTTAAACCAATACAAGTCTGAACTCGCATTCGCGTAATGTTTTTGCAAATATATCACCACCGGTACGATGTTTGTCTCTTTGAGTTGACTGTTAGGGGAATATCCGAGATGAAAAATCCTTTCACTTTGGTCTTTAATCAGCAAATAAGCGTTACACATAAAGATGAAAATCATCCACGCTCCGGGACTGCGAATGTAGCCAGCCGTCTGCTACGCCCGAATTCTCCCGCTGCAAATGTAGCCAGCTGGACAATAGGTGTTAATTTCTCCTTAAAACATAACTATCTAACCATCACGCTGTTTACCGCAAGGGTAGGCAGAGAGGACGAACCGCCAAATAACTCGGTCTTGACACATACTCCTTGCTTCATTCAAATTCGTACATACTCTTCTATTATTTTGACTCTTGACATAGCCCGACTCTTATCTGATTCACTTGATCGTGCCATGTCTTCCTCGGGCATCTCCGACTTCTTCACAAAATTAATCTAATAATTTATTAACTTACTTGACTTACAACTTGTAAGTGATGTGCATCCGAACCAATATAAATTTAAATATAAAGAAGGGAATTTATTTTTGTTACTAAGAAAGTTATTCTATAGGAGTTTGTCTCCAAATTTTTATTTATATATTTTGATATTGTATTTATTTAAAGAGTTAATAACGACAGAAAAATTAGATTTTTGATATCTTCTAAAATGTAAGCTTTTAAAGTGAACTTGCATAAAACATAAACATTGATGACATATCCAAGACACAATTCAAATGGAAGTTCTGCAAAACCTACCTCTTGGGAAGTCATTGTATGTAAATGACATCACACTTTATCAGACGACCGCAAATGTCATAATTTTAATGGCTCGTGTCTTCAGTAATATTTGGTATTTTCCAAAAATTCAAAAGTTTGTGTCCTCAGCTCTAATTTATATGATATATTTGTAAAAAAAAAAAGAAATATTGTTGTAGGAAACAACCTCAATGCAAATTCTCGCAATATTCCCCGTTTCAGGAATATTTCCCAAAATAAATTCCCGTGAATTTACCCATCACTACTTACAACAGTACTTCATCCTTACCTTAGTATGTGAACAATTCGAATTCGAGTAACAATTAAAATCTCTGTCGTTAAAGCGCTACTCAAATTCAGAACCTAAAGAAGTGTACAAAGATTTCACTGATTTGCTGAAATACCACTAATTTTTAAAAGTTATGAAATGGTTTTGCAGCATCCTTATTGGCTAATTGAAATGAAATTATTAATAAATAAAAGAAAAAAAGTGTTTCATTCCAAGGGTTAACTAGTGGTGAAAATATTTTGTTAATTTTTCTTTCAGTTACGGACAGTATAGATTACCAGGGAAGATCGTTCCTGAGTCCCCCGCAAGACGTGGGGGTGAACCTCAAGAGCGAGACACCCCCGCAGCGGTGCTTCCTCCCCAAGGCACACATCCACACTTGGAAGGGCCACTCCAAGGGGGTCTCCGCAGTCCGCTGGTTCCCCAAAACTGCCCATCTCATGCTGTCCGCCAGTATGGACTGTCGGGTTAAGGTAATCATTGATCTTATTAAATGGTACCTTGATGAAACAGAACAGTGACAAAACCGAACATGTAAGAAAAAGTGAAGGGAAAAAATACCTAGCCTTTTATTTTTCATGTTCTGTTTTATCCAGTTAACGATTAAATTACCAACTGCCAGACAGATAAGAAGCTCCAAAATCTGATGTACTTGTGTAAAGAATCTGGTGCACTTTGAAGTGCTGTATTTGTTTACTTGGGTGTGCTTATCTTTTGATTTGTAATGAGTCAGTAATCGAGTAGGTACTAATATATCTGCTTTGTAATACATGCCTAAACCTGACCTTGATCTTTATGACTAATTGATTGTACGCTATTGTTAAAGCAAATGGCATTTAAAATATAATATTACCAATTATTCATTATACATCCACTGGTGGCAAAATTGTATACAAAATAGGCAACTGTTTACATAACTACAGATATGATTTGAGTTTTTCACAGCCAAAAGTAATATCGTGATTTGTTTAAGGAGGAAGCACACAACGGTATAGTACCTCAAAAACATATCAAGATTATATACCTATAGCAAGTACTGGGTAGATAGATATTCTGGATTCTTCGCACACCAGACCAATTATTCAATCTTGGAGAAACTCATGGTCATTGTCAAAGTAGAGAAAGGTGGGAGAAACAGAGAAAGGTCTTCGATAGACTGGAGTCTCACAAGCGTTGGGAACATTGGGTAATCCTCGGACTTTATCACACTGAAAAGTCACGAGCTACCACTGGGTATAACCAACAAGAATAACTAAAGAATCAGTAAATGTAACTGCTTTCTAGTCAAGAACCGAAACCAAACTAGAGAAAGCGCAACACATTATTGCATTATTAGCGACTAAGACAATTAAGACACAATCTGTTTTACTATCGGATTCACAATTGCCATTAAAAGCAAATGGTTGGAGAAATGCAGGAACACAAAAATAAAAATTTACTATAAACTACCAAAGAAAAATAACATTTAACCTGCATCTATGTAGGCACTGCAAAGATCAGCCTCCGGCTGCCAGCGCGATGCGGGTGACACTCGTCAAATTCCGGAGGTCATGTGGCATCAAACACTATCGCGCCGCACACAAGGCCGGATGATCAATTTACGAAGCCAAAAATATTTTTTATTTGATACTAGCGGACACCGCAACGCTTTGCTATTGCTAATATCTTTCTTGGGCGTCTCTGAATTCTTCCACCATTCACTAATGTATACCATAATGTTACTGTTAAAAACTACATTACATCCACTTTAATTCGACTTTGTTTTTCATTAAGGTGCAGAGATATTGCGTGAAGTATTCCTCGGGCATCTCCAACTCCTTTCACCATTCAAACCCCTCTATAAACACTCCTGGCACTAATAAGAACAAACTTTTATATTTTCATAGCAAGTTCTGTTATTATTTCAGTTCTGTCAAGTAACTGGCCTATAATGATATAATAATAGAACTTGATTAACATTTTCACGTAACCCGAAAATGAACATTGAAATTTGATGAATTGTTCAAATTCTATGAAACAACCCATCCTTAGTTGGGGTCAGGTGCTTGTAGTTTTCTAATTTTAAAATATAGACATTCCATTAATATTTTTTTTTTTAGAGATAGGATAAGTATAACATATTATGAATCCTATAATTTCTATACCCGCTATATCCGATTTTTTGACAAAATGATCTGAGTATGACATCTTGTTCACATTTTTGCGAGCAACAAGAGGAGCCTAAAATTGAGTTTCAAAACCCTCCTTATCGTGACCAAAAACCATGTTAAAACTGCGAGTGAGAAACCAAATCCGCTATATCATACAGAAAGTCACTATCAAAACCCGCTATATCGGATTCAACGAATCACAAGCAGTTATTTTGCCAAAATACAATATGGCCGCCGCTCTGACGCCACGCTCGTATGTCAAAATGATGTACGCGTGAGTTTCTAAACCCGCCATGTCGCCTCAGTTGACTTTCAAAATCACGAAGTGAGTATCAAAATCCGCTATATCCATTTTATTTATCGAAATTACTTAATTATTGTTAGACATATATAGAAAAATAAATGCTTTTCGAAATTTTATTACTCCAAATCATTATATAAAAAATTTTAATGCATTTACTTATGTACGCTAGAGATGTGACAGTTTTTTGCGGTTTTCTCCAAATCAATGAAAGTTGATATAGCGGGTATAGAAATTACACGACTCATATAATAATTATCATTAAACTGTAAAATGATGATTACTTGTAAAACTGTTAATTTTTTACATTATAAATATGTAATTCTTTTCTCTTATTCTTCATTTCCTTTAGAGCGGGGTCGCCAAGACTCATTGAAAAAAATGCGTTCGATTTAGCAAAGGGGGGCATTTATTTAACATTTTTATGTTACAAATAAGATATTTTTGGCAGTGCGAAAAATAACTCAACTTTGAGCGCATGTGCACAATTCTTTAGGTTCATTTTGAACTGGTTTATAGAAAACATTTTAAAGGTATGTATGATTAGTTTGAAGACAATGCTTTTACTTATTTTTGGCGCCGTAATTTCCTTTGGCCGTCTTGATGTGCCCAGCACAAAGATCGACTTGTTTTGGCGTAGGTTATAATATTTTACCGTCAGGGTAAAATTTATCAAAATTTTTTTAAAATTTTTTGTTGTCTTAGTTTGGTTTTTTAAAAGTATTTTATGCTGATTCTATAACGCACAGCATGGGCATATTGGGTTGGTATTGTAAGTATTTTTTTAACACAAGGCTGCATTGCAACTGATATAATTAATGTATTCGTATGACGTTTGACCGGTCAGTGGTTGAGTGGGTTGACCGGTCAGTGGTTGAGTGGGCATAGCGCTTGGGTCTCACCCGAGCTTCGCGTGTTCGATTCCTCGGCTGGCTAAGTCCTCCATCACAACACAAGCAACATTTTCGGCTTTCTGTGGTGGTAGTAGGAGATTTTCAAACATTGTTGTGTTATTCGTAACCCGGGAATGTTTGTCTTTCTTTAAAAAATAAAATTAAAAAAATAAAAATGTATGTTATTAATTGTTGATGAATCACTATTTTTCACAATAAACAATCTATATAAATAAAAATGTATATGTTCATTTGTTCAAAATCTTAAATCTCCAAAAGTTCTTCACCAATTACCATGAAATTTCGACACAAAGATACATTCAAATACACGTGTGTTTTTATATACCTATATTATATAAATGTCACCTGTGACAGGTAAAAACGTGCCCTTTTTTTTAAAACAGCACCATTAGTTGGACGTAAAAGCAACACGCCCTACTGTTTTTCTGTCTGCACGGACAGACTGAGCTACAGCAACGCGTGGCGGGGTACAGCTAGTAAATAAATAAAATTAATAAAAATTAATGTTCAAAGCTCTTCATGTAGAACAGAACTGTACGTAGTGTAGGAGCCTGTTACCTCAGTTCGATGAACTGAACACCTGAAGAAGAATATGAGATATTGTGAGGATTAATATTATGTTCCTTCTTTTTAGATTTGGGAAGTGTACAAGGAGAGAAGGTGTGTGAGGACATATTATGGTCACAGGCAAGCTGTGAGAGATATCAATTTTAACAACGAGGGAAACCACTTTGTATCAGCAGGTAAAACTATCAATAATTATATATACTAGAATCATTGGCAGAACAACATTAAGTCAGACAATAAATTTAATATTAGATACATACCTACTTATAAAAAAGCACTATTCTCCGCTCCTTTTGAACCTCCAAAACCTCTTGTTAAAATATGGCCACTGAACAAAATATATGATTAAACCATTGCTCAAAATTTGCTAGATTTCTTTTTTCCAAAAAAACTTCCTCTCTCCCCTTCTCCCCAGAAATAGCACCACTGCGAGACAATGCTTGACAACTACTAATCACTCATAATGAAATGATTTATCTTATATCGAAAAAAGCTTTAAGCGGAACATTGGCTGAAAAAGAGTAGATGTTTAATTGAAGAAATAATATCAACTACAATATCAAACATAAGCGTTCCCGTTTAACATGCTACTGAAAAAACCGTCCCTTCCAATATGGTAGCAAATGTTCGGACGGCGTCCGCGATATGTTAAAATTGGGAAAGAATTGTATGTACCTGCGCTTTCAACTGTTCACAGAATATGAAAACAATGTATTAAAATTCTGAATCGCAATTGAAAACAAACTGCTATTAATATGGGCACAGTCACTCTGCAAGTTACGCACGCTTAAGTACCTTAGGTACCGATTTAGAGATGTTAGAACTGAACCGAGTTTCGTAGTTCCGAGTTGTGATTGGCCATATTGGAAATTTTCTAGGTTGTTTGACACTCGGGTGCACTTATTAACTGGCTGCTACTGACTAGAATTAATAATAATTCTACTAGCAAATCTTTGGTAAATATCTTATTATGTACTTACTCACTTTTTTTTTTCAGGTTATGATAGATATATAAAACTCTGGGACACTGAGACTGGAGAATGTGTCAATCGCTTCACAAGCAGGAAGATTCCCTACTGCGCCAAGTTCCACCCCGATGAAGATAAACAGCATCTCTTTGTTGCTGGAACTTCCGACAAGAAAATTATTTGCGTAAGTGAAACAAAAGATATTGTAATACAATAAATTATTCACAAATTTGAAGAAAAATTTTGTACAAATTTATTATTATATGCAGTTGGTAACTAATTTTATTGTTATCGTTTTCAGTGGGATACACGTTCAGGTGAAATTGTACAGGAATATGACCGCCATCTTGGAGCTGTAAATTCAATAACATTTGTTGACGAGAATAGAAGATTCGTGACTACTTCAGATGACAAAAGCTTGCGCGTTTGGGAATGGTAAGGACTTGAACCTATTTACCATCTATCAAATTATAGTTTCTATGTTTGTATCTGTTGGTTCTTGAACCTCTGTGGAATTTAACCAATGATTTGGACCCCCTTAGCCACTCACTTGCCGCACATTTTAACAAAAACGGTCACGATTGCCCGGAACAAACGGGAAACTGCTGAACGCATAAACAAACGCATTATGTACAAAGAATTTACCGTAATCACATCATTTTCAGTTTTCTTTTATCTTTAAAATATATAAAAAATCTTTAAAATATATAAAAAGGTTTTTTTTAAACTTTGTGCGAGATATAAATATATTATTTTTTGATTTTTTATTGTGGATTCATTATTTTTCTTTCAATTGATACAAAAACCGTTACAGTCTTCCTGAAATGTTATAAGTTACAGGCTTTCGGGTAAAAAAACTGGAGTATTTTGCGAAATGACAGTATAAAGCTGTGTTGACATTTTGTTGGGATTTTTACAAAAGTAAATAATAAAACCATGGTTAACCACTTAATGCTAGGGTTTTTTAATAAAAAATATATATTTTTTTAATGTTTTATTCAAAGTTTATAAATTTTTCAATTAAAATATAAATAAGACCGAAATAAGCAGCTCAAAAACACGACCGATCTCAATTGCAGGTAAATTCAAACTGAGTAAAATAATCGCTAACTTTCACAAGCGTTACTCGTGTTAGCAGAAATTGGAACGCATTTAGCGCGCGAGCGTGACTCATTTGAAAGCATGAAGCGGTTAAAGTGAAATAAAAATATCATTCGCTTACCCAATTAGCTTCAATTAGACGGGTTATTTGAGAATAATATTTTGTTGAACATTTGCAGAAATGTGAAAAAAAATGTATTTACAACAATCATTATGTAGTAAAATTTTATATCCAAAGAGTTAAAACATCTAGTATTAAATCATCTTGCAACAAGATTTACAAACAGTCTGTATTTAAAATTAATTAAAAGTTAAAAATATATTTTTACAAACTGTTCACACAAAATATTCTGTCGGGATAAGTGTGGAGCGGACTTTATAAAGACTGACGACGGCACGCAAATAATTACTATCGAAAGTTGTAATTTTTGGTAGTGTCTCAATTCTTATGTTTTTGGTATAAAATTAATAAAGAGACTATGTTTAAACAATCTTGATACTATAATATAAATAATTATTAACTTATTGTTGTTTTATGTGAACATACAACTGACGCGTTGAAACAAGATTCAATTACTTCTGAGCATTTTACACAAAATACAGAACATATTCTTATTTTTATACAAACAGAAATGGAAAAGAATAAGTAACAAATTTAACGACAAACGAATAATTTTATTCAACGAACTAAACATGCATCTACTATAATTCCACCAAAAATAAATTTTACCGTTCCCTAGCATCTTTTGGAAAGAAGCGCGGTGCGGAAGTCGAGTGCAAAGTGGAAAGCCACCAACGAGCACTAGGGAACTACTAATAAATCACGCCCTCTCTGCGCATGGCAATAGATGTGCATCTTAGCACCTCTTTTTGCTTGCAGTCAGTCTATAATAGCCATGACAACGAGAAAATATACCTAAAAACGTTTCCATTAGTTAATTCTAGTTGTTTTCCAGGGACATACCAGTTGACATGAAGTACATCGCAGACCCCACGATGCATTCCATGCCCTTTGTGACATCCTCTCCCAACGGCAAGTGGCTGGCGTGTCAGTCCATGGACAACAAGGTGGTGGTGTTTAGCGCCCTCAACAGGTTCAAGATGAACCGGAAGAAAACCTTCACAGGTCACATGGTGGCCGGATATGCTTGCGGTATTGACTACTCTCCTGATATGAGGTAAGCTGACTCTCATTTTGATCCATAAACAGTTACAGCGGTCATTCAAAATACCGGTTATGCGTACAGACAGATCTGATAAATGTTTTACTTAACTCTTTAGGTGGCTTTATTGTTTTTTCATGGTTTCATGAGAAGTGGTCAATAACCAATGGAAAATAATGTAATTTCCAATGTCGAATGAGAAGAGAATGCGTTCCCCATGCGGTTGGTCCCATGGTACTTTGCAAGATGTTTTCTATTGCCCAGGCTTTATATTGGCACGCCGCACTCAAGGGGCAAAAAATTGTCTTGACGATTTATCGGCATATCACACCTAAAGGATTAAAGCTACTTAGTTTTCGACAATTTTTATTTCTGTTTTATTATACATACAGTGAAACTCTTATATTGAACTGCAAAGTAATAAATTCTGTGGGATAACCTTGTACATATATAATCATGTAGGTTCCAAAGTATTCCATTTGGTTATTTCAGTTTTCAAAGTACCGAAAACTTCTTAAGCATGAAAACTTATTATGCGGGAACTTTAAACATTAATGGGTTTTACTGTAAATTATATAAACTTTGTTTTTATGAAAATTTGTGAGTGTAATAAAAGAAATTAGTAATTTTATTATTTTTGTCCATAGATACAAAGAGTTATGACTTTTATAATGCACAGGCCGCTCATGAAATTCATAAAATGAGGACTATAAAAAAATGATATAAATTAATCTAACAGCATTGTTATTTGAGTTTAATTTACGTATAACAAAACCTATTTGAACAGCCTGTATTATTCAACTTATTAGGTTGCAATGTGGGTACTGCATTGGCTTTTTAACCCATTGCGTCCCAGCTCCGTATCTCCATCAGGTGTATGGAAGGAACAGTGATCATTCGTTACTATCCCTGTCTCTGTCAGATCTGGTCATAATCACAGTATTTTAAATATTTACATTTTGTGTTTATTTGGGTTTTCCCTAGTGTATTATTTTTTTATATAGTTTTTGGGAAATAATTATGTATCTGTCTTAACTTATCAATCTGATTTCATAAGCTGTGAGAAGGCTGTAAGTTTGCACGGACACAATTCTATTCTCGCTCTGTGATACCGGTAAAGTAAAGTTCTTTAGATTTTGTAGTATGTATTTACATTTTAGTAGATTGGAAGATAGATACAAGTCAGATTTGCAATTTTCATACAGAATTAATTGAAAATTCAGTCTCAATGGGTTAAAAGATGCTAATTAGCACAATAATACATGTTTGGGATACTATTTAACAAACTCATTTGTGATGAGCTTCATTCTCACTGAAGTGTTAATATCAAAATATATAACAAATTTTAGTGCTTACGAAATGCCAATAAATATGGTGAAACTCTTTTTCAATTTCTCCTTAAAACGGCTAATAATTATTATGCTGCCTTTACACTCGTAAATCGCTTACGTAAGTGACTTATATCAAAATTACTATTGTAAACGACGCTATAAGTCGCTTACCGTAAATTATAAATTATACAGAAGTCGTAAGAGGCGTAAGTTTTTGACAGTTCTAATCTTCTCCTCATGAACTTACAGCCTTCTCACAGCTTATCATGTATTGTTTCACACAAACGAAATATTGAATTCTGTAAGTCTAAACTTAAACTTTATGAAACCAGTTCGATAAATTGAGACGCTTACCGTATGAAATGGTACCTAAATGCGCCGATGCGAGATGTCAAAAATTAAAAGATAGGTTTTCGTAGAGTTTTTTTTATGTGAACTAAAATCTGATTAGGATAAGGGGATAAGTACATTTTTAACTCCCAAAAACAATATAAAAACAAACGCTAGATAGAACTCAAATAAGTACTACGAAAAGGAATGTAAACGGAGTGAAAATTTCATTTCCAATGAAGATTCCAAAAAGCAAAGAGATAATTTATTTTTCATGTGGAAAAAAGCCTTCTGAAATTGAGCATCCTTCTTTTTAATTTATCGGTCCAATGCATTGATGTATTATATGTCCAATGCTTTCTAATCTCAACGTTTCTGTTTATAATATTACATATTTGAATTCGAAGTCGGTTGCTGTCATTTGGATAAAATTAAAGAACTCCATTCAATTCTACCATTAACTGAACAAAAGCGCGTGGAGGATTGTTTCTCTCAAACCAACTTCTATTTCAACAATTTATTTGGGCCTTTTCATCTTTATTGACAAAATTGCGTAAATTTGACAGCAGCAAATCGTTGTTTACGGGAAGCCATCTTACCGCAAATAAAATTACGGGTTTAGCGGTCACTATGAGCACTTACGTGAGTTAAACTTCCACGAGCATTAATTACAATAAGATGCATATGTAAACACCTGTTATATGTTTTTCGTTATAAAAATACCAACCAAATTTCAACCAAAATATTTTGCAGAGTATATTATTTACTATGCAGATTTAGGGAAACTGCAGAAAACCTCTTAAGCAGTTGCGTGCAGTCCATAAAGGCTGAAAAACTGTGAAAGAAAAATAACTTTTTCAAAATTATGTTTTTTTTTTTTTTCCAATATAAAAATATTTTTCCATAGAAAAGTATTATTTTTTGCATACAAAAAATCCAATTTTTGTACCTGAAAACTAACTTAAAACATTGAAATTTCGAAAAAAGTTTATTTTGTAAGGTGATTCTATCACATAGAATCACCTTCCAAAGTTTATGCACTTTACCTCTGGACACGCTGTATAAGTTTTATTATGTACTAGCTGTACCCCGCCACGCGTTACTATGGCTCATTCTGTCTTTGCTTACTTAATAAGGAACTGCAGTGAAATATATTATGGTTTAAAAAATATATGGTTGCATATTCATATAAATCAACAAACGCTGATTCTGAATCTATAAGTTTTATAATACATAGAATTTATAAATCGTCATTTAAAACCAAATAAAATACTATCCCATCAAAACATTACATTCTGGAATAAACTCTTATTATTATTAAAACACACCTTTTGGTTGGTACGACTGATCCTGCAGTTTCATCACAACCAGTCTACGTGTGTATTATATCTATGGTGTATATCTTTTACATCAGGGTTGCCAATTCATGGCGAATTCCCCAAATCGGCGCGAATTTCTAAAATTTTCAAGAATTGGTTTTTTTGCAGGGAGTACCTATTTGTGGGGAAAATGCGAAGATTCTGGGTATTTCTTGATTATCTGACCATATTGAAAAATAATGTTTACAATAATTGTGATAACGCACCGGTAAAATGTGTGGCGCAGTCATGAATGAATTTTTGCACTTTGATTCAATACGTTCACATTAGTGACGAGATGCTAACATTTTACCTATTGTTCTTGGATGTTAAAAGCGGTAATCTTAATAATAAAAAACGTCTTAACTCCCATACAAAATACAGCATCGGTTGAAAAAAAAAACATAGGCTTTTTGAGACTGGTGAACCAACCCCAATAAACTGTAGACTTTGTAGACCCAAAAAATTAAAACTTTTAAATTTGTTTTAACTATTAAAACTAATTATAATAATTAAAAATATATAATAATTATTAAAAATGTATTTACGTTTGCTGATTTAAACAAAATGTACCGTTCCTCCACAGTTCCCGTACAGTTCCTCATTATGTATATGGGTGACCGGATAAATCATCAAAATGATATGATTCATCACATCTTCAAAAAGTTATATAAAGTCATGGAAAGTGATGAAACAAAAACTTTATTGACTGGGTTAAATAGGTTAGGTTAGGTTTAAATTATTATTTTTTTCATCGTTTCTAATGACTTTATATCAATTTTTTAATGTGTGTTGAATTGTCACTGTGTCGAGTTATCATGGAACCTGTATATGATATTATCTTTTTTGATTATAATAATTCTAACATAATAATAGGTACCACAAAGGAATAATTCTTAATAATAACGTAATTTAAAAGAAAATAAATGCAGTTGACACACCAAAGTGCAATCAAGCTTTAAATACAATATAGGTTAAATGCGTAGCAAACATTTATTAGAGCACCTAAACTAAACTACTGTGATTAAATCAAAATGAACCCCCCAACAAAATATAGTGATCTAAGTGATAAAGAAGCATTTTTCTTATTTGTCTGTTGATGGCGTCACACCATTTTTTCATAGTAGTGCAGGTTTTGGAATACTGATAAATTATTTATTAGGTGTGGTCACGGATGTATTTTTGCACTTGGTACAATACAATAACTAGTGATGAGATGCTGACATTTTACCTAGTTTCTTCAATATTAAAAGCAGTTAAACTTAGGAATAAAAAATGTCTCGACTCTCGATGCCAGCATACAAAATACGGCACCTGTTTAAATAAAACGTAGGCTTTTTGTGGCCGGTAAATTGAAATTGGAATCTTGTAAATTGAGTTAGCTGTAAGAAATACGATGTACCTATAGCTATACCCTTTGTACTTTCTGTATACTTGTACAAGAAATGTTTTTTTTTTTTTAATTTTAAATTTGAATTTGGTGATATCACACAGATACACCACAAATTTATTACGTTTTTGGGAGACCTGAAAATTAGAACTGTGTGAATTATTTTCCCTATTAAAACTAACATGCATAACATTAAAAAATATACTTTTATTTAAGTTAGAAGCTCATTATTGATTAAAAAAAGGACTTGAGTCCCTTATGAAAAAAATATAACAATTTTTTTATGAAAATGTATTCAATTGGCCATCTCAGCAGAGTATGACAATAAAATGGGCATTTACATGGTTTTCCTTTGGGTATTTACATGCACGTCATTGCTCACAAGTGAAACATTGTTTTTATAAAAGCTAATTATTATTTATGTGCTTTATACAGTCATACAATCATATTTAACTTGTGGGTTTTTATGTTCCCCTCTCTTATCTCTTGTATTTGTTGGAATGGGGACTGGACCGATTCCTCTACACGTACTTATGTAATCAGACAACTTGACGTGAACTTCACAATGACACAATCTATTTTCAAGGCAATCCATTTGCTGCTAGTTTTCATACAAATGCTGTAACCATGATTTACAAACCCATTGAGCCACTTCCATGTATTTTTATTGTTTAGTAATGTAATCGTTTTTTGAAAATTGTGTTATGTTGTAATACCTTTTATCCCTTGGAATGCCATCCTCCCGCGACCTTTTACTCCTTAGTTTACCAGAGGGGCCTCATCTCTCCTCTCCACTCCCCTTTGGTTCCCTGAAGGCCCCAAAAGGGAAGAGTTCACGGAGGTGGTCTCATCTCTCCTCTCCACTCTTCCTTGGTTCCCCAAAAGAGCTACCAGCAAATCCTCGGTGATTTTGCTGTCATATAATGGGTACAAATGTTAGAATTGCACAGTGGATTTCTTGGCACACTAGAGGTTAATACAAATAAATAAATACACATATACATACATGTGTATTTCAAAGCAGCCCACTTTGCTGTCTCAGCTGTTAGTGAACTATCAAAAGACGTAACTAAAATCAGGATTAATTTTTTAAACATGGATTGTCAAAAGGTTAAAGATGTACCTCTTAGGAGAACTGTCAGAATACAGATTTTGCAGAAAGTATTTTTGCATTACATTTGATTCAAGATAAATTCGTCCTTAATTTTGGCCTTCATTTTTTTTCTCGTTTCATATAAAAATATTTTGTTTAAAATTTTACAAACCTTGACGAATAAATTTTAAATGCTACATGCCGTTTCATAGAATTATTTAATTTATGATAAAAATTTTAATGCAATCTACAAGCCCAATATTTTCTCTTTCTAACATTGCTTAAATCATATTTCTCACCGTAATACGAAATGAGATAACATAACTTTTATCAGACCGTGTCAGGCCGGGAGATGTAAAACCAGCTCCGGAAATTACTGCTGGTTTCGACACATTACAAAAAGTACTTCTAATTTAAAAATAAATGTCATTGATATTTTACGTTAAATATTGAGAGAATAATTTTGATATTTAGCATAAGAAGTATTATTCTTTTTATATTCAAAGTGTTCCAAACAGTTTTTCGTGACCATCTCCATATTCCGAAAAATTCCAGTGCGCTCTTTGCAACTTCACGACTCATATCCCTCAAAAAGACTATGGTTATTTGTTGCCTGTGAAAAATATCTCCCAAAATTGCCCAAGGGGTTAAAACGTTTAATGTGAAATTTTAAAAATGTAAAGAACATCACATTGCTGCTCTTTTTTCATAAATTGACGTCACAAGCAGAAAACATTGATTTGTTCAGTATGTAATATTTTTTGTAGAACTCTGTTTTCTCAGTAGGAAAATATATTCAAATTAATTTTTCTAAGCCAATTAAATTAAAAAGATTAGTAAGTGGTTCATTATAACAGTCAACTTGCAGTCACAACAGTGTCCATGAATTTAATTATTTATTTTATAAATGTATGATGTTAACTGATAAACTTTCAGATTAATAAAATATGCGTTCATTATTTGTTGGCAAGACTGGATTTTTCTGCTTCTTGTGTCAGAAATATAATTATGCGAATAAAATTATTTTTCCATTCATTACAAATTCGAGATTTGATTATTTTTCATTGATTGTCAATTCGATTGTATTGTAAATTAAATCGCCTTAGTTTAATATAAGTCAAATATTTATTGCTGATTTGCGTGAACTGAATTGCTGATTAAATCCAAGTCATGATTTATATGCTTTCATGCTGCAAAAACATTAGGCCTACACGTGCCACAATCTGCCTTCAAAACCGTGCGGCTTGAAAAATGTTGTTAAAAATTTTGATTGCTTTTATGTTTATTATTTCCCCAAGTGCACCGTGTCAAAAGTAGTATAGGGTAACTTTTAGGCAGGCAATTTTTCATATTTTTTTGGCAAGTGAAGAATAAGATTTAGGACTCAAAACGTTCTCACGATTTGTATGGATAGTATTAGTTTTGGTATAAGTAAAACAAATACATAAAACTTTTTATAAATGTGTTTATCATTTTGGGTTGTATTGTTGTTATTGGTGGAAAGAAGATACTTTTAGCTTTACATTTTTTAATCTGTGGTTGAAAGTATAATTACTTTTATCATCAATGATAATATTCAAAACACTTTAATGTCAACTTGAAATGTTAATTTGAATGCACCATGTAATGTAATTAAATTATACTTGTTTTATGTAAAAGCCCGACCGGCGTAAATGAATAAATTAACTTTATTCATTCTTTAGCACTGACCACATTCTAACATAACTCTCTTTCAAATTGTTTTCATTTTCGATTTTAATTAATAATGTACCTTTTATTAACTCTCGACAGGTCAACACGCCAAACAATCTTCCGTGACCATATGGGTCTATCGACGACTCCATGCATTTATCATTTTTTCATGTCTTATGTGCATTTAAACTATATAAATCCCAATTATTTATTCATATTATCCTTACAGACTAGACATGTGCTAGGTTCAAATAATGTATAATCATCATTTAGAAATATCTACTCATTCACAAAATAAGCGTGCATGTAAAATGTGTTGTTGTGCGTCTGCCACGCCGGTAGGTGGTGGGTAGTTAACATGGAAGCAAGTGACGCTGAATGTTTTTTTTTTAAGTTTTCTTGTTAATGAAGCAATGAATTATTTTAATACTTAGAATCATTGTCTGTGATCGATGAATACATAATAAGTTATCTTTATCATTCATGTAAGCGCCCTTTGGGTCTTTTTCATGAAACTGGTGCAATATAAGTTATCCTATATATATTAAAGTATAATTTAGGTAATAACCGTATTATTTATCATCCGTTTTCTTAAAAAATGTGCAATAAATTATTATTGTACATAATAATAATCTCCTTGTATTGGTTCAAATTATCAAATCGGTTTCATTCTATAAATACGCTAACTTACGCATATTTTTTCTGTTTCCGCAAACGCAAGTAATTTTTGTTTACTCGAGGAATAATACTTAATTTTGATAAAACGTTTTTTGCTGCAATTTTTTCACATTTTTTTTTAAATGGCAGCTTACGTATTAATACTTTGCCCAGGTATACATAAAATACTAAAAAAATATTTCAAGTATTTAATTTGATATAATGAGGATAGTAATGTTGGGTACCACTAGTCTTGGCTGCAGGGGAGTTAAATAGTTATGAAGAATTTGTATACAGTGAAACCTCTATCTATAGTTTTAGAAGGGTCCTATTATAATAAATTATGAAAGCATGAAAACAATGGATGTGGGAATATAGAAACAAACTACACTCATACTTACATGGTAAACAGGTACACTTCTAGATAAGTATGTACCATAATTAGAAACCCCATATTCGATATAATCCATTTGATTAAATATAATTGTGTTGCTGCTCATCTCGACACAGTAATTCCCTAGTGAATAGTGAGTAGGGAGATGACCAGCGGAGGAAAAAATAAATAACCTGTGTATAAAATAATATAATTTTGAATATATTTTAATCTTACTTTTAATATGTAGTTTTTTATTTATATTTTCTTTAAAATACCCTTTTCAATCAGTTTGATCTTTATCTTTATTTATTATATGGTTTCTATAATATTTTTTTTATTATTATTTATTTTTGTTTTACCTAATATGTCCTTTTCCCTTATTTTATATTATTTGTTCTACAAAATATGATTTTGTTAGTTCTTGCATAATTCATGTGCGACTACCATAACACTGGCATGAGCCTAGTATGGTAATTGAGAAAATCTTTAAAATTGTAATTTTTTGAAATGTATAATTTTTTTATAAATTTTTGTTAATATTCTAAAATTTTGTTAATATTCTAAAATTTTGTTAATATTCTAAAAATTACAAGAAGAATGTGCTTAAATAAAAACGATTATTTCAGTGGGGTTTTTTTCCACTTTTTAATCTTGAAGATTTCGCAATTTTTTGACCGGACTGTTCATTTTTAAGGTTGAAACCCTAAAACCTAAAAAGTTAAAAGATATCTGCACCCTTTCGCCACTGCCTTTGAATGTCTGTCCCATGACAACTTATGTTAAGTAACTACAAAAACTGCGTGCTTTAAATGATTAATGTGGTAAAGCGATGCATAGAAGAAAGATCGATGCAATCTATTTTTGTAACTTTTTATATAATTAATTTGGAACTGAAAGAAATGAATAACACATACAAGAAAACGATTATCCGAGGAATGATGATCGAGATTTCACTGTAATAATGTCCGGCTGGTCAGCAAAGAGGGCAAATGTCCAGTTGTTGATGTATCCAATCTACAACCGGTTAAAACTAGTTATGTCGAGTTTTCGTATGCCACCATAACCTGTTTGTAAGTGGTCGATATTGTGTATAATGTTATGTATTTAATTCGCCATACAATATAATAATATCTTGCAAAACAAAGTGGTTAGTTTTTTCTGTTAATATTTTATCACCAACTTCTTATAGCATTATTTTTTATTCTGATTCAGAAATTAATGTCAAAATCTCAATCATGTGATTTAAAAATGCATAATATTGTACTAATAATATTTTATGACACTATTAATCAATTCATTGTTGAAAATGTAGGGAAGGTTAATATTCTACATGTTTCTTAACCATTAGAGGCCACTCAATATTATAATATCAGATTGCAAAATCCCTTTTTGGAATTTTTCAATAGTCATGGACGTTATTTTATTTCCTTATTTAAGGGAATTTAAAAAGAATATACCTTTTGTGTTAAATGTCAAAATAAATATACATTATTCTTTTGATACTTAGTGAATAATATTATAATTACAATTTACTTCAAGTACCTACTTTCTGTGAGTGTATCAAAACCAACAGAAATTCCAGAGCGGATTTGCTTCTCCACAAGTAATATGTCAAAATTTCCAAAAATATTTTGAAATGACCAGGGGGTGCATTAAAAAATCGTTAACTTTAAAGAGGAATTAATCATAATTATTTATCTTTAAGACACTTAGGACGGGTTGTTTCGGAGAATTTGAACAATTCATCAAATTTCAACGTTCATTTTCAAGTTCTGTGAAAGATTTTTTCAAGTTCTGTTTTTATTTCAGTTTTGTCAAGCAACTAGCCTACAATGATATAATAACAGAACTTGAATAAGTCTATCACAGAACCCGAAAATGAATGTTGAAATTTGATGAATTGTTCAAATTCTCCTAAACAACCCGTCCTTAGGACGAGTTGTTTCACAGAATTTGAAGAATTCATCAATTTTCAAAGTTCATTTTTAAGTTTGGTGAAGCTTTTATTCAAGTTCTGTTATTATTTAAGTTTTTTGAAGCAACTGGCTAATAATGATATAATAACAGAACTTGAATAGAACCTTCACAGCACTTGAAAATCAACATTTAAATTTGATGAAATGTTCAAATTCTCTGAAAAAACCAGCCCTTAGTAGCTCACCGCACTTGCCCCGATTTTATTATGCTTTGTACCTTAAAAAATGTACCTGGCATACTAAAATATTTTTTATTCGCTTGGTAAAGAAATAATTTATCTTAATATTTTTCAAGCTCATCGTTTCGTCACTTGCAAATATATTTATTTTATCTGTGAAAAAGCGCATCGCAAATTCCGTGTCAAATGTTATAATTCTGATTTTCAAAATTCATAGTACACCGTATTTATTTACAGAAAAAATTCATAATTATTTTCATCGTGAAGAACGCTTATTTAGCGGGCAAATATATTCAAACCACAAAATATTTTTGTATTTGGTACATAATTTTTTTTATAACGTCGGAGAAAAAAAAGCATTTCTCTAAAAATAAGGAGCTATCCTGGGGAGACTACATAGGACAGAAATGTACAATTTTTATAAAAACATATATTAACACATTATCTGGTAAAACAGTACAATTTACAAAAACATAATTTTGCAAAAATTAAGTACGTAAGTTATTACCCTGGCACACTAGGGTAGTATTAGGTCGCGGGAGCCTGGCATTCCAACTGTTTGCATAAATGTGTTAAGGTGATGCCATATGAAGTAATGCAAAATCATGTGTTTTTGGTTTGAAAATTTGGTCGCCTAGAAATGTTTCAGATGCTTTAATTAAATACTGCGAGTAGAATACATATTGGCCTTTGAAATAATTGAGTATTTTTTAGATAAGTCTTTTTATAAGTCCAGAAAAAAATAATGTAAAGACCTATAAAAACTGCTTTAAAGTTCAAAATCTCCTACTTGCGAACCCATTTTCGGTTATGATTTTATTGTATAATGTGGCAAATTAAGTTATTTATAAAATGATTGAAAAAAAATTAAATATTTATGCCTGAACATCCACAAAATAAAATAAAAGGCACTTTCTGGCCATGTTTTTTTCTTGCATAAATCAAAACAGGCGGATGGTGTTAAGCGCGAATTTAAACCTTATCGCCGTCTACGTAAGGTTTGTTATTGATAGCGGCTCAACTTAAAATATTACACGACGTAGTGCATCGCCTTAATAAATTGTAATAATAAAAAACCTGTTGTATTAAAAACTTGAACTCTCACAACAAGAACTGTTGGTTTTCTGCCAATTTTGGCAAGTGCACCAACGAGGGTGATTGCGCTCCTTGGCACAATAATGGTTAAGATTGAATCAAATTGAGATACATTGTCAATTATTTAAAATCCCACCTGTGTTATTTAATATTGTTAATCTCTAATTATTATTGTTAACAGTTTTTTAATATATTTTTTTTATTTTTTTCACAGTTATTTGGTGTCGGGAGACGCTGATGGGAAGTGCTACATCTGGGACTGGAAAACAACCAAACTGTACAAGAAATGGAAAGCTCATGATGGAGTGTGCATCTCCGTACTTTGGCATCCCCACGAGCCCAGTAAAGTACTCACGGCTGGCTGGGATGGGCTAATCAAGTATTGGGATTAAAACTCAACCAATCATGATTACTGTTCTTATTCTGTTACAATAATAACCACTTACTCCTGAACAGGGAATCTATTCAAATTCTTTGAGGTCAAGTTCTACATTTCGCATAAGTGAAAATAGATTAAATGAACATCTCAAGTGAAATAATTTTGATTACAATAAAAAAGGGAATTATTTTTAAACGTTTTTTATTATTTAACACAAACACTATCTCAAATTATACTCTTTTCTCCTAATTCATCAAATGTACCTAGAAAAAATTAAACATCTATTATATATGTGTCCGGAAACTCGGAGTAGGTACTTCCGAGAAACTTGTGAATAAATGTCACATTTAGAGTTGATTTTATGATGTTTTTTTGTGTACTTATTCTGTTTTCGAGCAAATCTAGCCTGCTGGAATTTTTTTGGTAAAATTTGAAAAAAAAATGATTGCTATGGGCTCTGCTGTTTAATGTCTTTTAAATGTGTCGAAGCGTAACCCTTTAATTCCTAAAAAAAAAATTAAATGCCAGATTGAAAAAAATAAGTTTTTTGGGTTTTCTATCTGATGTGGATTCACCAGTTTCACACTTATACTAGGAGTTTCCGGACACCATGTATATTATGTGTGATAAAAACATAGGCTTTCCTGGAATATCAATTCTCTTCGTTCTTTACCCTATTCTTGTGCTTTGTTTCATTTTGTGGGCATCTGAGATCTAAAATTGCACTTTGTCTTCTTGTCTTAATTGAGACAATACTGAACTCTATTTAAATATGTATTATTAGCTCGTCGATTATACTGGCTTTAACATGACATAAATGTCTTGGGACTTGGTTCATTTGTTAGTCCCACAACAATGTATGTGAATAAATGATTTTTTTTATGATAACCCTACAAGAGTTTCTTTCCAACTGTCCAAAGACAGTGGGACTATGGCATCTCCAATTTGGGAAAAGTTGTGGAGCTGAAAGAAGTGTGTAGGGGAAGGAGATGTAATGCGGGAAATTGGTAAGTACTTGGAAATGTAGATCTGGTCACCAAACACGGCCGAAATCATTTTAAGGCAGCGTAATTTGGACATAGTACTGCGCGATACTGAGAGTATTTACCACAAATTATATATTTTTTTTTATTCAGTATTTGAGGCAACTCCTGCAATATTTGAATTACCTAAAACTTTTCATATTGAAAAAAATTGTCTGCAAAAATATAAATAGATAGGATAGGATTTCTTAAATTCCATTAATTACATATTCTCGTCTTATGTTCCTAAAATCTAAAAATAAGTTTTATAGAATGCCATAAAAATCATTGTGTTGATTTTTAATTTATTTGTTTTAAAATATTTAATGTTTTCTTTCATAATATTTGAACTTTTTTCTTTTTGATATTTTATGTTCAGCATTAACTTTTTTCAGTTTGCATTGCCATTTCCATCATGTGCTTTAGAGCTTTGAAATGTCCATTTAGTTATTTATAAAATAAAACAATATTAAATGTCAAAAGTACCCAGCGAAGTCAGCTACTAAACCTAAATATTTTTTGTAAAAATAGCTTACTTTTAGCATTTCTTATACTTTCCAGGTATTTAATGGCCTATTTTGAAATTCAAATTGAACAAATACGTGCCTTACCTACGCACTTTATTCCTGTAGTAGAATAATATTAGAATGACTTTACATTTTTACTTATCAACAATGACTCAACAAAAAACATTGTGAATATAAAATTATAGTGCTTCTCAATAATTTCTTTTACAGCTCTGTTTACCATAAATTATTTTTAATTTCAGTTATTTGTTAAGAGTTTTATATTTATAAGCTAATCTTAAACGTAAACTTCACACAGGAGATTAATTTCAGTTATTTGTTAAGAGTTTTATATTTATAAGCTAATCTTAAACGTAAACTTCACACAGGAGAACCTGAAGAAAATAATTTCCCTCAGGGAATATGTCATCTTTGGGGATACTGTGTGGAGGGTCTTTTGTACAGGGTCAGCAGTTGTGTACTATCGATAAAACCAGCAATGCTTGAAATATGAAATGTTTTAATAAATAATAATTCGTTATATTATTCAGTAGACATTTATTTTCAACAGTTCACAGTTTGTTATATAATTATTATTATTTAATTTTTTGTCAATTTTTGTTGAGGCAACTTAACAACAGTTAAAAGTTTTTTTGCACAGATAATACGATAAATAATGTAACAACATTAAGTAATTATTGCACAGGTATAATATTTTTAGAGTTACAGATTTGCTTTGTAACTATTTAGTGAGATTGTAAAATAAAATAAATTCTATGTCATGTTTAGAACATATTATAATATGTTGGAATTCACCACAGTATTCAAGGGCAAGTTGAGATCCTTCCAAATGCTGAGCAAGTCTCGGATGAACTTGTCCATCATGTCCTGGGAGTGGTGGGGGGTAGGGGCGAGGCGCAGCTTCTCTGCCCCGCGAGGAACCGTCGGGTAGTTGATGGCCTGCACGTAATGGCCGTAATCCTTCAACATTATGTTTGATATTTTATTGGATATTTGAGGATTTCCAATTTTGATAGGAATGATGTGACTGGGGGTGGGTTCGACGGGGATGCCAACATTGGCCAGCTGGTCCTTCATGTAGCGAACATTCTTCTGGTGCAGCTCCCGCAGGCGCTGTCCCTCCGGCCCCGCCAGCAGTCGCACGGCCTCCAGGGCCGCTGCCAGCACGGGCGGGGGCAGGGACGTGGTGAAGATGAAGCCAGAAGCGTAAGAGCGTATCATGTCCACCAGCAGGGCGGAGCCCGCTATATATCCCCCCATGCTCCCGAAGGCCTTGCCCAGCGTACCTGAGATGATGTCCATATTGGGCAGCTCCCCGTCTCTCTCCCCCACCCCCGCTCCCCGGGGCCCATATAGCCCCACCGCATGCACCTCGTCCACAAACACCAGGGCGCCGTGCTCTCTGCAGATGCGGTTTAGCTCCTTGAGGGGACACACTCCTCCCGTCATGGAATGCACCGTTTCGAAGGCCACAATCTTAGGAGTGTCTATGGGCACTCGGCCCAGTAGTTCTGCCAGGTGAGCGGGGTCGTTGTGACGAAACACGTGCTTGGGGACCTGGCTGTTCCGTATCCCTTGGATCATAGAAGCGTGGTTGCCTTCGTCGGAGAATATATGGCATCCGGGGAGAGACTTGGCCAGGGTGAACAGTGTGGAGTCGTTGGCTACGTAGCACGATGTAAACAGTAGAGCGGCTTCTTTATTATGCAGCTCAGCCAACGTTTTCTCCAGAGCTTCGTGGTAAAGCGAATTTCCTGATATATTTCGTGTCCCCCCAGCTCCTGTTCCGTGTTTCTGCAGCGCTTCCTGGGCGGCGCCTTTCACCTGGGGATGGCTAGACATGCCTAGATAATCGTTGGAGCACCATACGGTGATGGGGCGTTCCCCCCAGGAGTACTCGAAAGCACTCGGAAACTCGCCTTCTGCGGCCAATCTGTTGACCTTCTTGAAAACCCTGTAAGAGTGATCATTCTTCTTCAACAGAATCTGATTACGAAAGAAGTTCTCGTAAGGGAACTTCTGAGGAGTCTTTCCCTCCTCGGGCAGCTCGGACAGCTGCTGAGCAGCGGAAACCCGCTGTACGGTGGAAGCGGCGCGATGATCGACGGGGCATTTCGAGGTCGGGGCGCTCCCTGGTTCCTTATTTAGGGTGCTAATCGATCTAGAAATAGCGGGACAATATTCACCATATTGTTTCAGCAGATTACCACCGTAATTCTTTACATAACTGGCACTTAACGATTTAATAAAAGGACACGGCATACTTTCGAATGTCCTCGTGATATTGAAAAATACTGGTTCGCGGTAAGCTGGCACGATGCGCGATCAATTATGCAAGTTTAGGAATGTATGCGAAGTATTTAAATGTAAAAGTGACACATGAACTGTCAAACGAAATGTAGTGGGGGGGGGGATTTTTTTTTTTACAGTCGGCGGATCTTAACTTTCTCTGTCGTAACCGCTAAAAGTAAAAGGAGGGGTTTGTTGTTTCAAACTCTTCACACCTTTCTAATGGGAGCAATTCTTCTTTAGGTAATTCTTGGCTTCTCTTGTACAAAATAAAAACAAATATTTGGACTATTCAAAATCGTAATCCCGTTCTCCACCTTTCAGGGTGACCAAGTACCCTATCATAAATATACCACTCTCTAGATCGATATCTTCCGGTTTTTTGTATCCAACAGAATTATACAGTACTTAACCACAGATATACAAGCAGTACCTACCGTGCGGAGCAGAGCAGTAGACAAGGTAGAGGAAACTCAAGGCCATTTAAAAAAAGATGCGACCATAGACAACATAATTGCTCTCAGCCTACTCTATTCATTCACTAGCCCAAAAAAACTATTATAAAAATAAAAATGTCCTTGAAGCAGAAAAATGTCGAAATGATTTCCAAGGGCAAGGTTCATCTGACTAAGAAAATAAACTTTTACAGTGCATTTCCGATGAAACTTGTTAATCTGAGAAGAAGAAACCCAAAATGACAAGAAATTTGCAAAAACACTGAAGAAAATTTCCAAAACATGATTGTCCGACAGTACGACGAAGAATTCCGACATTTTTCAGCCTCATGAACTCATGGTTACATATGTTTAAAAATCTTTAATTTCACCAAAACAATAAGATAATACAGGATAACACTAATCAATAACATGAATAAGTTTATCGATATAATAAATAACATTTATACGTTGTGGAGGAAGACATATGTCAAGTATGAAGCATTGTTCAAAAAACCGAACGAATAACCTAAAACTGTTAATTCACTTTAAACTTGAACTTACGTAGGTAGTTTGAATATAATATGTTTGTAACTCGCTAACACTATACTGGCTTATATTGTATTTTTATCACGAACAACTTTAACACGCAATATTTTCGACGGAAATGATAGTATTTCGGCAGAAAATGACAACCCGCGCGTATAAATAAACCACTCTCATTTTGTTTGAATGATTTGAAACTGTCAAACGGCAAAATTCCGTCATCTCTTTCTGTTACACGAGTCATTATGGTAGAGAGCGAGAGATCAAACCAATCCTTCTGTTCTCACCAATGAGATCTGAGCTTTTAGCCATATTATTCGTTTTCTATAAGAATTTTGAGGTGGGCGTGGCGGTTTCAAATGAGTTTCGAGGCCAAAGCTTAGTTAAATGCCCCTGTACCCTATAATATTAATAATACCTCTAACTTCTGACGTTTCCCATACATTCTAATCTTAGCGCCTCCTAGCGGTATGAATTATGCGCCTTGGTTTTCTCTTATTCATTTGGATTCGATGTGAAATTATATTCTTTATTTTACGTTAGTAAATTATACGAGTTGAAATTTTTTATTATTGAATTTGTGATTTTATATAAACATGTTAGGTCATTAACTATTCTACGTTCAGATAATTTTAATAAATTGAGTTGACATAGTAGATAATCATAGTTGACGTTGACACAATCCCTTGTAATGCCCATTCTGAAATTAATAAATCTTAAAGTGTCAGCTACACTACTCGCTTCGACGCTTCGACGAAGTCCTCGACGAAGTTAGCCGAAGTTCGAAGTGCGTGCCCACACACTCGTGCAACTTCGCGAGTAACTCAGTCCAACCAGTCAGTGATTGGTTTATTTATGCCGTGACGCTTCGAGTCCTTTGACTCGGGCGCATTTACCGACAACAATCGGAAGTCGGGCGAAGCGAAGCGAAGTTGCCCGAAGCGAAGCGAAGTTCGTGCCCACACTATCGTATTCGGTCAACTTCGATCAACTTCGCGAGTAGTGTAGCTGGGCTATAAGAATTTATTTTGAATTCTTTCTATCGTGAGAGAATGACTAGCGTAACTAGGTGCCCACCACACTGTCGAGTTGTGCTCAATTTGACTCCTAACCAATGACATTTACAAATTTTTATAGGTTTGAATATTTTTTAATTGGCTGCAAATTCTTATTACAAAACACAACATTTTCAAAGCTTTATTTGATGTAATTTCAATATGGTTTATAAAATTCAGTTTTTGATCAAAGTTTAGACCTCATTCACCTAACCTAACCTAACCAATGACATTTACAAATTTTTATAGGTTTAAAAATTTTTTAATTGGCTGCAAATTCTTATTACAAAACCCAACATTTTCAAAGCTTTATTTGATGTAATTTCAATATGGTTTATAAAATTCAGTTTTTGATCAAAGTTCAGACCTCATTCACCTCGGTTACAGCGGTTAGAACTACATCATTGATGGAGTAATCATAAATTATTGTTTTTTTTTTAGTATATGAAATCTCATAATTATACATTTGCTTATATTTATTTATTTATTTCATTTTATTAACGCCTAGAAGGCTTTTACATATACATGTTATGGGTTTTGTTGTTCAGTAGCATTATAAAATATTTTAATTACATAGCATAATAAATTGAGTATGAACTTACATAACAATGTGTAGGGTTATTGTTATGGTGTTATTATTTTATAAACATAAGCAAGCAAAGTTTATTGTACAAAGTACGTCGGTTGAATATTTTACAGAACATAGGTTAAACTAATACATAAACTTGAGAAAAATATAACAGATATAGGTAGGTAGTTAAGTAGATACAATTCAAGTATATAGTTACGGTGTTATTGGAATTTGGACAATGAGTTCGATAAGTTTATATAAATATAGTGTAGTTACAAGAGTACAATAATGTAAGTAGGTAATACACACAAGACAGGTAAGTTTGTTATTATTATTATAAAGATAAACATTACAGTTTGTTGTAAACCATCTTTGTAATCATCAATCTTTATTTTGCCCGATTGGGAATTTTACAAAACAAAGCTTAGTTAATGAAACAATAAAATATGCGTTTGAAAAAAAATTATGAATCTGTTACAAACATTCTAGTATACTGTATTTTAGTTTGTATACTGATTGATGATGATAAACATCAATTGAGCTATACTTATTACCGAGTATGTGAAGTCTTTGAATAGGTGAGTTTTGAAAATAATTGTTAGCAGATATGGGAACATTATATAGAGCGGTCTGTCGAGTGTCGCGCGTAGGTACACGGAGCGATATAAGACTCGTCAAATCAATGGCGTCCAGTCTGCCATTCGAAATTTTGAAAAGAGATACTAAGTCGCACACTGTGCGTCTCAATGATAAATCGGTTAAATTTAATAAGTTCATGAGGAAAGTGTAATTAAGATATTCGTTTGGGATTCCTAATTTATAATTAATAAATCGCAGAAATTTATGTTGCACTCTTTCAATTTTTAATTGGTGAATCTTATAAAATGGAGACCAGATTGTTGAGTTATACTCTAGATTACTTCTAACTAAACCAGTGAATAGCAGTTTGAAGGAATTTATTAATTTAAAATCTTTCGTTGTCCTTAATATAAAACCCAAACATTTCATGGCCTTGTTGGTTATTTCGTTTATATGAGGAACAAATGTTAGTTGCCTGTCAAAAATAATACCAAGATCCTTAATATTCTCAACTCTTTTTAGGAAAATGTTGTTGATGCTATATTGATGCGTAATGGGATTTTTGATTCGGGAAAAAGTTATCGTTTGACATTTATCAATATTGAGAAATAGTTCATTGTGGGTGCACCACTCTTGTAGCCTCACAAGATTAAATTGTAGTACGTAACAGTCATGAATATTTGTAATGGTTTTATAAATTTTGAGATCATCTGCAAATAAGAGAATCATGACTCCATCAAAAACCGTAGTTATATCATTGATAAACAATAAAAATAGTACTGGTCCTAAATGAGACCCCTGTGGGACGCCGGTAAAGACTTCGAACTGGTGTGAATAGTGTGAGTTGAGTTTAACACATATTTTTCTTTTATGCAGATAACTCTCAAACCATCTCAAAATATTCCCTGTTATTCCAAGGGCACTAAGTTTATGTATGAGAATTTTATGTGAGACTTTGTCGAATGCCTTACTAAAGTCAGTATACACTACGTCTGTTTGAAGACGCTTTTGCATTGTATTAAATAGGTATTCCTGATAGATCATCAAGTTTGTAAAAGTAGATCTTTTTGCCATGAAACCATGTTGACGATGTGAAATAACTTTGTTAATCTCAGGCGAGAGTTTAGAAAGCAGAGCAGATTCAAATAGTTTAGGGATTGACGATTGGATACATATAGGTCTATAGTTAGAGATATCTGATCTATTTCCTTTCTTAAAGATTGGAAATAGAAAACTGGTTTTCCATTTTTGTGGAAAGGTACCAATTTTTAGAGACAAGTTAAAAAGTTTAGTTAGAGGTAATGTTAAAACTGATAAGCATTTTGATAAGAAAATTGGAGGAATGTTATCGGGACCAGCCGATTTATTAATATCAAGGGATTTTAATTTAGTTCTAATATCGCTTTCTTTGAATATACATTGGCTAAAATCGATCTTGTTGTCATTGTTAGCTGTAGTTGTATCGAATAATGGAGAGTTGTTTGCAGTATCATAGACTTTGCTGAAAAATTCAGCAAACAGATTGACGACTTCTTGGGGGGTATCGGCCATTTTATTATATAAATACATGTTTGACGGAATACTAGAGTCATTATTATTGAGCATGTTCGCAAATTTATAAATATTCTGAGGATTAGCTGCTGCCAATTCTTCGCAGTTTTCGATACACCTTTTGTAACATAACTTGGACATATTTTTAGTTGTCTTTCTTAGTTCACAAAATTTTACATAATCTTTAGGATCACGTGACGATTTATAAACTTTATGGGCAATTTTTTTGTCTCTAATTATTTTGATAAGGTCGTTGCTAAACCATTTTGGGTAGTTGTGCACAGTGATTTTAGTGACGGGTACAAACAATTCAATTGCATTATTTAAAATTAAGTAAAATTTGTCTACCATTACATTTAGGTTTTCTTCAAAGTCAAGAAAGTTCCAGTCAGTAGACAATAGAAGATTTGTGATTTGCTTAAAATCAGCTTTGAAAAAGTTTAATTTTGTTGATGGAGATGGATTTTTTTCTATTTTTGAACTGTAGCATTCGATCGTTAAAGGAGGGTGATACTTGTCGATTGGGAGAATATCTTCAGCAGATGCGGATACTTTTACAGAAGAAGAATTGGAAAACACTAGATCGAGAAGACGAGCGTTAACATTGTAGACATAGTTTAACTGCCGGAGACTTAAAAAATTTGACATCTCGATTATATCATGGGAACCATGATTGATGTTGTCCGTGCATGAAGTTTTATTGTTTTCTGTGTCCCACGTTACATTAAGTAGATTGTAGTCTCCTGTTAATATCAAAGTGGCATCTGGAAATTTTCTTCGTATTGTTTCAGCTTCGAGGTAGTGGTCTTTGTATAATTGAGCATCAGAAGAAGGGGGTATATATAAGCAGCCAACAATAATTTTTTCCTTATTGGTAGACACCATGATGAATAGTTGTTCCAGATGAGTGTAGATGCATTTGAGTTTTCTTGAGTTGAATTTATTATTTACGGATATTAACACACCACCTCCTCTAGTTTTATTGCTATTGCTTCTATCTTGTCTGTACACTGTGTGTTCAAAGAAACCCAATTCCGTAGTATCAATGTTTTTGTTCAGCCATGTCTCAGTGAAAGCGTAAGAATCGTAATCCAGAGTAGGTAAGGTTGATTTCAGGTCCTGTAATTTTGTTCTTAGTCCACGTACGTTTTGATTTGTTGTAGATTGTTAGTTCTCTTGGCACCAAACAAAAAGTTTAAATAAGTTATTTGACAATGTTTTACAGTCATTAATATTTCATATAGTTTTGTATATTTTCATATCGCCCGCAAACATTGAAACTTCGACATCGTTGAAGATAGTGAGCACATCGTTAACAAATATCAAAAATAAAATTGGTCCCAAATGTGACCCTTGAGGGACACCGCTGCTAGCAATCAATTTATATGAAATAAGGAGCGTCGACCGTCTCGACCCTGGATAAGGCATCTGTGACGATGTTGTCTTTTCCTGCTACGTGGTGAATGTCGGTGGTAAACTGGCTGATGTAATCTAGGTGTCGGAATCGACTTGGAGAGCATTTGTCAGCCTTCTGCTAAAAACAAAAGTGATGGGTTTATGGTCAGTGAATATGGTGAACGTCCTGCCCTCTACCATGTGTCTGAAATGTTATACAGCGAGGTAGATTGCCAGGAGTTCTCTGTCGTAAGCGCCGTATTGAAGCCGTGCTGAATTTTTTAGAGAAGAAACCCAGCGGCTCCCAGTGGCCTGCGATGAGCTGCTAGAGAGCGGCGCCAACTGTGGTGACAGAAGCGTCACTATGATGGAGACTATGGATAGAGGAGCTTCGCACTTTGGGTGAGCTAGTAAAGTTGCCTGGACTAGGGCTTCCTTGCACTTATCAAAAGGCTATCACGGTCGCTGTTTTCCAGGATATTGGCTGTTTGACTTTCTGTCTTCCCACGAGGAAGTCGTTGAATGGGGCTTACGTCTCTGCGGCTTTGGAGAGGAACCTCCTGTAAAAGTTGAGAGCTCCCAGAAAGCGTCGGAGATCCTTCACAGTTTCTGGCCGGCTGTAGTTTCTTATAGCATCGACTTTTTCGCGCAGGGGTGTAGTGCCTTCACCAGACACCAGGTACCCTAAGAATTTAATCTCAGGCAAACCAAAATAAAATTTGACAGGGTTGATGACCATCCCATATTCCTGCAGGCGCTGGAACAAGGCTTTGAGGTGAGTCATGTGCACCCAGAGGCGGATTTGCAGTCTTGGCCGCCCTAGGCCCCAGACCATGTAGCCGCCCCTTTCTCAGTACCCATCATATTGACCAGGAGTATCCAAACGATTTCGGTCGAAAAATGGACAACGGACCACTTTTATTTTTCTGCGATTGATTTCGGTCCAAAAATGAACCACATTTCCTACCATTCGTAAAACATTTATTGTAATTATTTAAAACATTTTCTTGGCCAGCCGTTTATTTTAACACGGAGCTATTGCAAATTGCAATGCTTTATCTATTTTGACCATAGATGTCACCAATCCGAACTCCGTAGGCTACTTTAGAACAATACTAAAAATAAATAAAAATCCTTTGCCTCTTAATCCTATTCCTACGTTCCTCCACCCCCCCCCCCCCCCTTTTCACAGATTTTAACTAAAAATATATATTTTTTATTTTTTAATGAAAAATACCTTTATAACGTCACACTTTATTATTCACTATCATCAGTGGAAAGTTCATAATTGGCATAAATAACATCTTATTATTGTATTATTTTATAATCTATGATTTATTTATTTATTATAGCTTTTGTAAGGTGTTTAAGAGCGTGTTCACACAGAGCTACAATATGCGTGGGATGGCTTATTTCGGCATATCGCTCGCCGTACATTCCAAATTGGAAAGTATGGCGAGCGATATGCTGAAATACGCCATCCACGCATATTATAGCTCTGTGTGTGAACACGCTATTATGCATAACAATACCTAACGCGGTTCAGCCACTAGCGCAACTGAATGGATTGGAAATACGCGAGCGGGCGAGCGACGGAGCATGAGAGGTGTGGCGAGGGCGGCTGCGGGGCGTGGGGGCGCGCTGTGTGCTGTGTGTTAACACGCTCTTGCATATCGCTATTTCGTACGTAGAATATTTAGGTACTTAGGAAGTAATTTCTTGTTATCATCTGTGACTTTTTTGTCACGATTGGCCGCCCCTAATATCTGGCCGCCCTAGGCCCGGGCCTACATAGGCCTAAGGGCAAATCCGCCTCTGTGTGCACCTCTTTTGATGATGAGGCAATAAGGATGTCGTCCATGTAAGCATAGCAAAAGTCCAGTCCTCTGTGATAAAGCGATAAAGCGTTGGAATGTCTGAGCTGCATTACGGAGGCCGAAAGACATGACTGGAAACGCGAAGAGTCCAAATGGCGTGGATGTGGCCGTCTTCGGATTTTCGTCAGGAGCAACTGAAATCTGGTTGTAAGCCCTTACCAGATCTATGGTGGAGAATATATTGATGCCTCTCAGTGACTGGGTGTAGTCTTGTATGTGGCGTATGGGATAGCGGTCTGGAATTGTTCTGGCGACCTGACCGCGGTAATCACCGCAGGGATGCCATGCCATTGATCATCTTTCTTAGGTGTACGTTATTACACCATATGTAATGGCGATGCCCAACAGCTCTCTGAAGACCGGGCGATTCCTAGTCGGACCATGGTCTCAAACTCCTTCTTGGACCGTTTGAGCTTATCGGGAGCGAGGCGGCGGGGACGTTCAGCAACTGGAGGGCCCGGAGTAGTTTTGATGTGATGAAGGGTAGCATGGTGAACTTCATTCATGGCGCTGTCAGGGCTCGTGTGGTCAGGAAACTGTTGTAAAAGTTTGTGGTAGGGGGATGTCCCTGATGGAAGATATCTTGTTGCTGCTACCCTTGCCTGTGGTTGTCAGGTACATCACTTGATCCAGCAGCTCGAATTTCGCCAAGAAGTCCGCTCCAACTATGGGCTTGGAGACGTCAGCAATGACGAAGCTCCAAGTGAAATCACGTGGCAGACCTAGGTCCAGGTTGAGCGTCAGACTACCGTGAGTCGCGATGGTGCTGCCATTTGCGGCCGCCAGTTCGTAGGTCTGCTTGGATGGATGACCTTGGACTAAGCGCCATGGGAAAACACAGAGGTCCGCGCCGGTGTCCACAAGAAACTGGGTACGAGTTACTCGGTCGGTGACGAAAAGGCGACATACTTGAGCCGGGCTGCTGGTGCTGGTAGACATCAGTGTGAACCCGGGGCGTTTCCCTTCTCAAAGTTGGGTTTAATGCAGAAACGTGCCTTGGTACCGAACCTCCAGTGGTACCAGCACTTGCCTTAAGTTTGCCGACCCCTGGAATGGCTGCGCGAGCGATGGTTCCACCAAAGAGGACTGGTACTCCTGGATTGACGTTCTTGGGAAAGAAACGTCGTTATTTCCCGACGTAGGGTGGTCAGCTCTTATTGGAGTGGCAGCATCATCTTCTCCATTCTGTTAATCAGTCTTCGTATGTCCCATTAGAAACCTCGCTGACCCCTGGCCTGCCGGCGTAGTCATCAATGGCGTCAGCGAGATTCGCCACCTTGTCCAGCGGGGTGTCTTGTTGGGGAACGACCTGCATGCTCCGGGGAAGTCTGCCCATCCAAAGGGTCTTCAGCATCTCATCAGGCACGGCACTGCCCGCGAGGGTGCGTAGGTGACGAAGGAACTGGGAAGGTTTGCGGTCACCCCTCTCCTCATGCTCCAGGAGTCTCCTTGTTTTCTGCTCCTGGGTAGAGCTCAGACGTCTCGTAAGTTCCTTCTTCAGAAGGAAGTATGTTCCAACTTCAGGGGGTTTAACGATGATATCCTGATCGTACGCGGGATCCAGGATAAACCCAAATTTGGTCGCATCCACCGTTACTGCTGCCGCTTCAAAACTCCTGTCTACCATGGCAAACCACTTTGGGTCATTTGGACAGAAGGGCGGTATTCTCACCACTACGCAGTTTACATCCGGCGGCGTAACTGTTGATTTTGTAGAGTTCATACATTCTAAGTAACCCCGTAGTACGCGATAACACTTGAACAATTTCAGTTTGCGTCGTAGGTCTCTACTGTAGTTATCGTTCGTGTTCTTACATATTAATAAATTATGACTCAATTTGGTTGGAGAGGTTTATTATATTGCATCACAATTTTTTGAAAACACAAAAATAACGTTTTGCAAAAGGAAAGTTTCTAGATATAATTTCACGCGCGTCACGTAGGCAAATAACTCGGTCTCAGTGTCAAGGTTGCTGGTACTGTTCTGTCGAGTTCCTTCCTGCTGTCGCTTATATAGGTGAAAAACGTTCCCGAACATTCCATTTGCTGTAGTTACAGAATATTGCCAAACAAGCTTCTTGGCAAAGGCCGAAACTTCTAGTATGTTCTATAACGACCGTCCGACTTAAGTAGTGGCGTACCACTACAATACCAACGCAGACTTTTCTGTAGGTCTTTATAAGATATACAATTCCGTCGTACATTATTTTGATCACATAAATATTTCTTTACGACTTATTACAAAACATCAATTTTCTCGGATTTTTCTTCGGATCTACCGGATCTGCCCTGATGATGGATACTGCAACGCTGTCCGAAACGTCGGCTAAAGAAGGAGTTAGCGCAACACGGCATAACACCCCAAAAACAAACAACAAAAATCAATTTTCTCTACTTTTATAAAGATAATATGCATGTATTACATATATATAATACTTGCATATAAAATAAACCTTCAGTAAACCTTCGGGAAGAAATTTTCTAAATGATAATGAAAACGCTATACAAATTCGTTGCGTAGTTTAGAAGAACTATGCGCACAAACAGACAGACGCAGATAGCAACTATATTTTATAATATGTAGAGATCTCATCCCTCACCGCTGCCAAGTTTAACTTGCCCATACAGCATTGTTATAGGATAATGAACTCTAGATACGTATCTTTCTGTAGAGTCCATTATCACAAAGCATAATTGTGCTTATGGTTAAAAGTGACGTTTGTTGTAATCGACGTGTTCGTAGATAGCGTTAATTTAATCATTTTTATAAAATACTGTATTGGATTGCTCATCGGTACAATATTTTGTTTGAATGCCTTTAAATAAATTAACGCAATCTACGTGTTCGTAAAATACAGTATTGGATTGATCATCGGTACAATATTGTATTTGAATGCTCAAACATGTAGAGTCTATGGCAAAGATGAGAAAGACAATTTTTATTTTTAGCCAAGTGTACGCTTTTTGATACTTTTGAAAAGATTTTTTTTTTATTACTCGAAAAATTTGCGCTACAGTTGATTTTCTACGATATCGTCAATGTCAATATATGGTATTATTTTCTTTTCGAAACATTATATCGAATGCAATTTACTCGATTATACCCAGTCAGAGTGGAAAATATTCTCAGTACCACTTTGGTGTCAGACCACCACTCAGAATTGAAATGTTACTTGAAATGGCATTAGCCGCGTTTAGTGACCCGATCTGAATAGTTAGATACTTCCCTCTCCCCATTACCTATAGCCTCACAACATACCCCATATTGGGGATGCCATAGTATCACTGGCTCCAGGCGGATGGGATTAGTTGGGACTCCTGTGCGGTATTAACATTTGAAAAAATTAAACATTATAATTGATCGTTTCGAATACATTTCAATAGAAAAGTTTTGAATGAGTATTAGTGAAAAAAGTAATTAGACCGTTGAGCTAATCGATTATTTCGAAATGGATATCTCGATCTCGATTATGGCCATCACTTGGTGGTGACAACATGGTGGATGGTGGCCAATGGTGGGCAAGCAGTGTAGACTTGAGTCGTACTAGCTCGTCTTGATACTTGGAACCTAGTCCAAATACCTGTTCCCTAGTACATCGCACTTGTACTTACTTTTACAAGTAATGGTATGCTGAAAGAAATTGTTATTAATTAATTAGTTTGACAATTTTTATAGCGCCGCTTTTGTGAGATATCACCTAAGGGGCGCTTTACAGTTGCAGGTATTACAAAAAATATAAATATTACAAAAATAAAGTGAAGTTAAGGTTAGTAAAATGAAGAACAGGAACAGGTGACAAGAAGATAGAAGATGGAGACTCTGCAGCAAGTATCCTAGGTGGTGAAAAAACTGGACCAGCTGCTGCAGCAAGAGAGTGCACCGCTGACACAATATCCTCACATAGATAACAGACCTGGGCGGCACCGCTGTGACGTTGTATGGGGTATTGCTCACTAGGTGCTGGATTCCCCACAATATATTTTCAAATCCATGGGGGAGGGGGGTTGTTGGAGAATTTCTACGAAAAGTAATTCCCCACAAAACTTGAGTGCATATTATCGATGTGTGATTTTTCAAATCCATGGGGGGGGGGATTGCTAGAGAATTTCTGCCCCCGACGATTCCACGCAAATTTTCTGCGTAAAATTGATTCCCCACAATAATTCTTCAAATCCATAGGGGGGAAGCGGTTGTTAGAGAATTTCTAATAATTTTTTTTTTTCATGAATTCCGATGTATGATTCCCCACAATGATTTCTCAAAAATCCATGTAACTAGAGAATTCTCGCAAGACGCGCAATACTCGCAAGACGCGCGATACTCATGAACAAATACTGAATACGAAAGTATCTTTGAGATATCTGTTCCTAACATCTGTTCTAATATATACGTTTCGCCTCTAAACTCTAAAGCAATGGCAAGTGGCAACTTTAGCGGGCGTAGGACGGGTAATTTTCTCTGTGCATTGTTTTTGTGGGTAAATTAAAGGAATTAAATAGAAGTGGAATAGTGAATCATTTTCTCTGGTTGGCTTTTTTACAAAATTGTGAAACGCAGAGAAATTATTTTAACTGTTTGTTATTTATGTGGCCAGCATATTCACACACAAAGTTAAAACAAAGACATTCTCGATTACAACAGTATTTTGTTCGCGAAAAATGTTGGTATCTCCGATACCTATTTGCTTCGCAGTCTAATGTCAGTTTGAAATGTTATCAGTGAATAGTGGATAAACTTGTTGAGAGTAACAACAATAAGCTGTACGTGATTACTTCTCCTGGTGATGCCTCTATTCCATTTATTGTGCACCGTGAAATAATAAATATGAACTGAAATACGAGACGCCTGGATGAATGCTTTCGTTGGAAGATATCCGTTATCGAAACGGAACAACACGGCATTCATTCAGGGCAGCAGATCTGGGTGGCTTACGACAAACGGCGTTTACTTCAATTTCAGAAAACTAAAAGCGGGAACAAAAATATCGAACACTTGTGAACTCCTGGCATGGGTGCAAATTAAAAACCTGTTAATTTGAAGAAGGTAAATTTAGTTTGATTTGTTTTTTATTCATATATGTGCACTCCTTCTCATGAAAATGGTACCAGACCCAATGGTCCCCTATAATTGACAGTAGTCATTAAGTTGAAAACATTTTCAAATGTCTTTTTGTTCTCGGAGATAGAGATTGAAATACAGATGCACCTATTATTTTTACAAGTAGATAACCATTTTTCAAATGTCAAAAAACAATGGCATATAATATCTCAGCTTTCATCAATAGCATTACGTATATGATTGTAATGTCATTGGCTTTAGAATATTATTTTAAGCTGCCAGTTTATTTTTGGGCCAACATTGGCGCCAAGATCCTTTGAAGTGTGCATGAAAAGCTGACACTAATTGGCTATTCGGCCAACATGATGCAACGGCCAATATATGCCAAGTTGTCCTCTACATGTTGGGCCAGCGCATTGGCCCATCACGTTGGCCCAACGTATACTGGCAGCTTTAGGTGAACACATACCTTATTGGGGAAGTAAGATTGGAGTTCTTAGTGCGGGCCAAAACTGTATTACGCCAACGTTCGCGACCTGCACACACATTTAAATTCCGTATATCACCACCTTCTCTCACAACGTACCAACCTTCTTTTCCTTTCTGAAATGCGGATAGCCGAGCCTCTAGACGCCTCCTATCTAGACTGCCCGGGCTTTACCCTCGTGGGCATGTTCAGACCCAGAGGAGTAGTATGTCTCTATAGCCGAGCTGACGTCAACTGTGAACGACTGTTGAATCTGGAAAGCTCCAGATTTGACGTGATGTGGGTGTGCAGCAGTCTTGCCAGTACAGTAAGATTCTACGCACGTCTATACCACTCTCTAAATCTCAGCGATTCAGACACATTTAAGCAATACTATTGATAATATATCTTGCCCCGCTATCCTTAGGCTGATTTTGTAGTTCTGGAAGACTTCAATGATCATCATGAATCATGATTGAAGTTCTCAGGATCAACAGACTCTGCTGGACGACAGGCGAAATCCTTTGCCACGTATTGGAACAAATGGCTCAGGGGCATACTTAACTTTCCACATAATGAGAGTATTTGATGTTCTACAGATCTATGTAAAAAATATCCTCATGCATCTCTTTAAAAACACGTACATTACGAAAAAAAAATTAACTTAAGATTTACGCGTAATTCGAACAAAGACATATTGCAAGCTCCAGCACTTTCTTCTACCTTTGGTCAACGTAGCTTTAGATACTTTGCCACAAAAATATTCAACATGCTCCCAGAAAATATTGAACTGAGTCAAACGAGAGAAAGAAAGTTTTAAGGAGTTTAAAAAAAATATTAAAATTTGGATTTATTCAAATGATCGAGCATATGCTGGTGCCCTCACCCAAACGCCTTGTCATTGACAGTTATTATAGTATGTATTGTGCTAAAACTTGCTGTATTTGTATTGTGTATATGCTAATACAAATGTAACCTAAAATAATGTATTGCTGTATAGGAACCTATATTAAACATTTATAAGTACACCATAGACAAAATGCGAGAAATAATTAACTAAAAAATCTGCCTCAACACAGGTTCGCCCAGTGAGGCAGATTATGCACAACATAACATATAGTATATTATGCCATATCTTTATAACACTCATATATATTTACTTTTTCTTCTATTGGAAACTGTTCTATTATTGTAACATTAGTTTTTCAACAATGTCATTGTTACTAACTTACATATAGGTATTTTACTTACTAATGATATATTCTGTAATTTTTTTTCATGAAATAAATAAATAAAATACAAAGGTTCGTAATGTTCAGACTCATCGCTCCAATCTGTTAGACCTATTTCCAACCACTGTGCCACATGAATACAGGATTGAGGTCACATTGCCTTTAGGATCAACCGACCACTGCCTGGTGATGACATCGATCCCTGTTAACTTCAGACTGCCAAACGAGAGGCTGAAGAGAAAAGTGTGGCACTATAGGTCAGCAGACTGGTTTGGTCTGCGGGCACATTTCAATGCTTTTCCGTGGTCAATTGATGATGTCATCACAACAGTGATGGATGGCTTCATACAATTCTCTGATAAAGAAAATGGTAACTCGAAGTAGTTCGACGAAAAAATGCAGCTTACTAAGTCTACAACACATCTCGAATGTTAGAAAACAGATCAGCGTATAATAAAATGGCAAAGGAAAGCAAGAGAATCATAAATAGGTAAAAATTTGAGCACGACCGCAGATCAGCAAAAAGTTGGCTGCCTGCCCACATGGCAGCATAGCATTCTGGTCGCTTGTGGGCTCAATAGGTCGCAATTTCCGAAAAATCCAGTCTACCACCTCTTGTCAGACCCGACGGCACACTAGCAAACACCGAAAAGGCCAACTCATTAAGTAAAATGTTTGAGGAAAACTCGATGATCGGGGTGCTGTGCTGCCGTCCGTTCTTCACTGCGGTTTCTATATGAAAAAGCTGAGGATCCGGCATCGGGGTGTACTCCAGGTCTTACAAGGGCTTGATGTTGGTAAAGCTTGCGGGCCTGACAGAATACCTGCCCTGTTATTGCATAGGTGCATTGCAGAAATTGCTCCAATTTTGTCGAAGCTCTTCAAAATGTCCCTGAAGTCTGGCTCTGTACCCTCTGAATAGAAAAATTATAGAGGACGTGGAAATTAAAGAAAAAAGAATCTTTGCTTTAGAAATTAAAATAGCCGAATCAGAACAAAGAGAATCAAAAATTCTGTAGAGGTTACCGGATTTAAAGTATCGATTAACGAACTGCCTCATGAAATTGCAAACAGAATTACTTCTGCCTTCGGAATAAATCTAGAACCAACAGACAAATTCAAATATCTAAAACCAACTGATACATAACCTCCGCGCCTAATATTCAACTTTCAAGAAGATACCAAGAAAACGACAATGATGAGTCCCAAAAAAATAGCAACGTCTTCCTTCTAATAAAAAAAAGTTAATAGTTAATAAAAAACTTTATGTAAATGAAGCCCTGATGCCATATTACAAAAATCTTTTATGGAATACTAAAATAAGGGCAAAGGAAGGAGTAAGTAAGGGCTAAAGAAGGAGTTAGCGCAACACGGCATAACACCCCAAAAACAAATAACAAAAATACTTTGGGCCGTGAAAATCTTAAATCATATTTAAGGGCAAAGGAGATAAATTTCAAATACATCTATCTCAAAAACGGAAAATTACTGGCACAAAAATCTGAAGACTCACTCATAATGGAAATAAAAAATCACAATGACCTCGAAAATAAAATAACATAAACAAACCATTGTTTCTATACCCATCTACAATATAATATGTACAACAAAATGGACGACTTCATAAGCGCACAACTGGAAAGCAGCTTCAAAATCAATGAATTCAAGAGTCACAGTGCAAAAGAGTGCAACGAAATCATCACAAATAAGTTCTCCCGTATAGAAATACTTCTTAATATACGGAGCCTTCAAAAAAATATAGAAGAATTTATTCTCAATATAAATAATCTTCAAGTAAAGCCGGGCGTTATAGTGTTAACGGAAACGTATACAAATAATGAATCACCCCGTTATAATTTATGTGATTACACTTACATACAGTCAAACACAAAAATTAATAAAAACAGTGGTATCGCAATATTTACTAATGACAAATATAATAATATTAGAACACAGTGTAGATTCAACTAAATGCATAGAAATTCAACTCAACAACAATAAAATGAATTATTTTTTGGTAGCAATCTACAGAACTCACGGATCTAACGCCAAATTATTTATCGAACAAATACGACAAATAATATCAAAACTAGCAGTTAAAAACCCGCTCCGCGGGTTTTTTTCTGCTAGGCCCTGCGGGCGGCTCTTGCTTGGGCTTCGCCCATTTTAAGTGATATTAACAACAGTTACATTTAATAGATAGATATTAGAACATTCACAGAGAGAGGGTGAGTATATATATTATTAAAACACGGAACAGGAAGGAGTTAATTAATAATAACATTCTAAATTTACGCATAATAAGAATGACAGTTGTTTGAATAAATGAAATTTTACGTATTTGTGATGGATTATTTCAAATGAAACACTATTATTGACTACATGTCTACAACTGATATTAACTGTTATCGTACCTAATATAATTAGCTCATAGGAGACTTGCAGTGCTTAAATATGTGTTACAACCGTCAATGTCTATAAGTTGAATCAATATCGTTTAGTTTGTCACAATTAAAGATAGTTTTAACAAAGTTGACTTAAATAATAGATTATTACATATTGATTAATTGTACCCGTGTTTATGAATAAAAGGAGGGTAATTGTGAGATGACATTAGCAGTCGGTTTAATTAAAAGGTGTTAATTTTACTCCAACTGGTGGTAATTCTTTACCTACAACTGTTACTGTATCTAATAAAGTTTAAAGCTAGATTATATATACACCTTCATCAGGAGAGTAAAAATCTATATATAAAGGTAGATTATTACAATATAGCGCCCCTGAGGTGATATCTCACAAAAGCGGCGCTATGCAAATTGTCCAATAAATAAATAAATATAATGTTTACATTTTATTGTGTATACACCGAAGTCAAAAATTAAATATAGATTGCAATTGGGAAAGAAGAAGTGGAAGGAGGGGGGGGGAGTAAGAGTAGGCTGGGTTTATAATAATTAGGAATTACAATATCGTTAGACGGGAAAGACCAGTTGAGTGGGAAAATATTTAAAAAAGGGTTTATAAAAAAATTCTTGTTAATTATATCTGCTTTTATATTAATATGTTTCCTCATTTCTAAAATTTCAAAATTATTTATAGTGAAGTATTTTAAGACCTGAAAAAAACAAATAGCATATAACCATAAAACAATATATTCATAAGACAAATAGCATTTAATAACGGTTATTCTAATAAATTGATAGTTGAAATACTAAATAAAAAATTAAACACATTCTCTTCAAACGGTCTTTCTAAAGATAGAAATAAACAATGGCGTAGAATTCTGTTTGTGGATAACGATACTTCTAAAATTATATATATAAACAATCCTGGTACCATTCAACTGGCGTTTTACACTAATAACAATGAAGAAATATATTCTTAATAATAATGATAGCAAAATTCAAACAAAAAAAACAGGAGTTTAAAAACTCAATTGACATGATTGTAATTTCTTTTACAGAGGTAGAACCAATAGAAACTTTGAAGTCAGAACTAAAGAATATCGCAGGGCTATAAATGGAAATAGTGAATCTGAGTTTGCAAATAATCTTTTAAATAATGATCACACTTTCGATAAAAATTCAGGTCTTAAAATACTTCACTCAGGATATAAAGCATCGCAAATAAATAATTTTGAAATTTTAGAAATTAGAAAACATGCCAATATAAAATCAGATATAATTAATAAGAAAAAAAAAAAATAATGATAAATGCCATTACAAAGTGATAAGCTTCCAGAAGAAATCTTCTTATAAAACGCTTGTTAATGGTAAGTAGTCAAGTATTGTTAGCTGCATATTTAAATATTCGCGCCAGGCATTTGGTTCGTTTTTAAACCGCCAGAGGTGCGCTCTGTCGGCCATCTTGAAGAAACGCGTGAATTTTTATAAACGTCAAACATAATCACGTAACTGTGGAGAATTTTCATTGTAATGTAATTAATCCAATGGATTATGAACTTTCTAAAACATATTTTCTTCGATATTATCCAAAAATTATATGAGCAGAAACGATGCTTATGAAGAAATCTCGTATTATTATGAGGCGATCCTATTTTAGTATGGAATCGTGTCTTAATATTCAAGTTACCCGAAACAGACAATTTAAATTTGACCAATCAGAGGGCCTACACCGTCCAGACGCTGGGACAATAATACTATCAGATTCAAGAAACAAAACTTGCATAATCACCGGGGATTTCAATATCAACATAAACAATAATATAGATAGTACTCTTAAACATGATTATTTAAACTGTATGACAGAAAACAATTTTAAATCATGTATAAATGAAAATTCGCGGGAAATTCAAGTCTTGTCTAGATCATTTTTGACAAATATTAGCATAAAAGATCTCCATAAAATAAAAATACCTTGTCTGGAAAAATAACATTACCGACCATCACACATGTATATTTTTGTATGAGGATGAAAAAAAAATACAGACAAAAAACTTGTGAACAAATCGTATACCAAATTAAATCTGAAGAAATTAATTGATAACTTGAAAACTGAAAATTGGCAACCTGTAATCAATTGTGAAGAGGTTGAAAAATGCTCAAAGAACTTTGAAAACATTTTATCCACGCATATACGCATATCCACGCATATTCAATTTGGTAGGCGGGAATGTGTACCGCCGCCCTGGGAACCATTTATTGGATGACCAACACCTCTGCCACAGGTCACCCCAAGTGGTTCGCTACGTTTGGTGACTTAGCAGGGGTGCCCGGGTTCATGGGTTAAGGTTTGCCCGGGTCTTGGTGGCGGGTGCGTCGGCCCACCTTCTGCGTGGCGGGCCGGTTGGGAGATGCTGGTTGAGGGAGACCCTTTACAACCGGTTACCGCTGTCTGGGCCGCTCGATAGTACAGGGGCCCGACCCTCAGGCTCACGACTAAGGGTGGGCTGCCCCATCAGCGAGTGAAAAAACCCCGCCACTGCTGTTGTGCCGGTTCGTGACCGGAGGGGACCCAGCAGCAGCGTTTGGGGCGCATTGGATGCCCTCTCCAGCCGGACTCTCCCAGCCTATCGCCTAGCACCGCAGTGGGTGGGCTGGAACCAAACGCTCATCACTCCTGGACAGCCTGAACCCCAGATTCCTACCCACCCCTCATACCTTTCCTTTCCAGACCTTTCCTTTCACCCTTACAAAAAAAAAAAAAAAAACATACATACAACACAACAATTTTAACATCGTTACAGCTGCGAGTAGCAGGCGTCCCCGGTGCGGGCCAAAACTGTTGGTAAATTTTGCCAACATTCGCGGCCTGCACACAAATTTAAATTCCGTCCATCACCATCTTTTGTCCCAACGTCCCAACCTTCTTTTCCTATCCGAAACTCAGATAGCCGAGCCGTCAGACTCCTCCTATCTGGACTGCCCGGGCTTTACCCTCGCAAGCAAATTCCGACTCAAAGGAGGAGTCTTGCCTCTATAGTCGAGCTGACGTCAACTGTGTACGACTATTGAGTCTGGAAAACTCCAGATTCGACGTAATGTGGGTGCGCGTCAATCTTGCCAGTACGGCAAGATTCTACGCATGTCTATACCGCTCACCGAACCATAGCGAATCAGACACTTCCGAGCTCTTCAAACATTTGAGCGATACTATTGACGATCTCTTGCCCCGCTACCCTTCGGCCGAGTTTGTTGTTCTGGGGGACTTCAATGTTCATAACGAATCATGGTTGAAGTTCTCAGGCCCAACGGACTCGGCTGGCCGACAGGCGGAATCCTTTGCCATTTGCTACGGATTAGAGCAATTGGTTCAGGAGCCTACAAGGGTTCCTGATGTCCAGACTCACCGCTCCAATCTGTTAGACCTATTTTTAACTACTGTGCCACACGGTTATAAGATTGACGTCACAGCGCCTCTGGGATCATCTGACCACTGCCTAGTGACGACATCAATCCCCGTTAGCCTCAGACCAACCAATGAGAGGCTGAGGAGAAAAGTGTGGCACTATAGGTCAGCAGATTGGTTCGGTATGCGGGCCCATTTCAACGCTTTTCCGTGGTCAGCTGTTTGTTTTCGGACTTCGGACCCTTCAAGATGTGCCCAGGAGATTGGTGTAGTCATCAAATCGGCCATGGATGGCTTCATACAATCGACTACTAAAGAAACTGGTGTGGGCTCAAAGCCGTGGTTCAGTCGACAATGCTCCGAAGCAGTTCGACGAAAAAACGCGGCTTACCGAGCCTACAACACATCTCGAACGCCCGAAAGCAGATCAGCATACAACAAATCGGCAAAGGAATGCAAGAGAATCATTAATAGGTCAAAATTCGAACACGACCTGCAGATCAGCAAAAAGCTGGCTGCCTGCCCGCATGGCAGCAGAGCATTCTGGTCGCTTGCGGGCTCAATAGGTCGAAATTTTTGCAAACCCAGTTTGCCACCTCTTACCAGACCTGACGGCTCACTAGCAAACACCGCCACCGAAAAGGCTAACCTATTAGGGAAAATGTTTGCGGAAAACTCGACCCTCGACGACGGGGGTGCTGTTCCGCCGTCGGTTCCTCACTGCGGCTTCTATATGAAAAAGCTGAGGATCCGGCATCGGGATGTACTCCAAGTCATACGGGGACTCGATGTTAACAAAGCTAGTGGACCTGATGGAATACCTGCCCTGGTATTGCAGAGGTGTGCTGCGGAAATAGTTCCAGTTTTGACAAAGCTCTTCAAAATGTCCCTGAAGTGTGGCACTGTGCCCTCTGGTTGGAAAAAAGCGGTAATTCACCCTTTTCCCAAGAAACGTGACCGCTCCAACCCGGCCAACTACCGCCCCATAGCGATCACATCAGTTCTGTCCAAAGTGATGGAACGTGTGATCAACGACAAACTGCTCACATACCTCGAGAAGAACAAAATTATCAACGACCGTCAATACGGATTCCGGCGGAACCGCTCGTGCGGTGATCTTCTCGCGTATGTGACGCATGTTTGGGGGCGGTGCCTGGAACGTCACGGTGAGACCCAAACGGTCGCACTAGACATATCCAAGGCCTTAGACCGGGTCTGGCACCGAGGACTTGTCAACAAATTGCATTCTTACGGACTTCCCGCATCCCTGTGTACGTGGATTGCTGACTTTTTAAGGGATAGGTCGATTCAGGCGGTTACTGACGGTTTCACCTCTTCCTCGCACTCCATAAATGCTGGCGTCCCACAGGGATCGGTTCTGTCTCCGACTTTGTTTTTGTTGCACATCAATGACCTTTTGACATGTGCACCGATTCATTGTTACGCGGATGACAGTACAGTTCATGATAGCTTTTTGTTTGACAAGCCCCCAAAGGGCACACAAACTCCAACGGCTCGAAGGGCTTTGAAGCAGAGAATGGACGGTTATCTCGAGAGTATTTCCTCCTGGGGTAAAAATAATCTCGTCGAATTTAATGTTTCAAAGACCCAATCCTGTCTGATTACGTCTAAAAGGGATCTAAATGATAATCTAGTCTCCTTCAACGGAAGCAATCTTCCGAACAGGCCTTCCATTGATATGCTTGGTATAACTATAAGTGACCAGAGTAAAGTTGGCCTCTCAGAAGCTGGGCGTACTGTACAGGGCCCGCAGATACTTTAATAGTACACAACTGCTCACCCTGTACAAATCGCAAGTGCGCCCTACTGTCGAATTTGGCAGCCATCTCTGGTCTGGAGCCCCAAAATACCTGAAAAAAACCCTTGACTCTGTGCAGAAACGGGCGGTCCGTTTGATAGATTCCCCAATCTTAACAAACGGACTGCAATCTTTAGAGCACAGTCGTCAGGTAGGTATGCTGTCCTTGTTCTATCGGTATTACAATGGAAGATGCTCTGAGGAACTAGCGTCATTGATCCCTTCGGCACCGGTGCGTAGTCGGGATACACGCCAAACGCGCGCCCAACATTTGTACACAGTTGACACTTGTCACATGAGAACGGGTCGCTTCTACGATTCGTTCTTAAGTTCAACAGCTCGGCTGTGGAATGAACTGCCGGCCTCTGTGTTTCCTCCCTCCTACAACATGGGACTCTTCAAGACCCATGTTCACTCCTTCCTCTCCACAAAAAGACACTCCACACAGCATCCCCAAAGATGACATAGGCCCTGAGGGAAATTATTTTCTTCAGGGCCTCCTGTGTGGAGTAAATATAAAAATAAAAAAAATATATATATATAGAAAAATCTAAAACTGAAATTCAAAATCGTAATCTGGCAAAAAAATTTTTATTGAAACCGTGGATCACTCAGGGTCTATTAAATTCAATAAAAGAAAAAGTAAGCTTTACACACAAACAATTAATTTCCCAAACGACAGAATTAGATTGTCATTACAAAAAATATAAAAATAAATTGACACGACTAATCAAAATCAGTAAAGATGACTACTACAGACATAAACTAATAATCACTGAAAACAACCCTAAAATAATCTGGCAAACAATCAACTGTGCAATAGAAAAGAATAAACAAAAACAGTCAATCAATGAAATTAAAGATGAAAATAACGTAATAATAAATGCCAAAGAAAACCCAAAAAAATGTGCTAATGTTTTAACTTTTCTCCTTTTTCGCAAAAGTGGGACAAAACCTAGCCAAAAAAATTAATGTTACAAGGATCGAATAGACAACCAATTATTGAAAATATACAAAATCTAAACTCACTATTCCGATTTAAAATGATCAGTGAAGTAGGTGTTTTAAACATAATTGAAAATATGAAAGGAGGGTCGTCTCCAGGTTATGACAATGTAACAATACAAATTTTAAAATCTATTAAAAGCCACGTGACAAAACCATTAACTAATTAATATAAGTCTCAAAAATGGAATATTTCCATCTAATTATAAGAAAACGATTATTTCACCTATATTTAAAAGTGGAAATACCCAAAATGTAACAAATTATCGACCAATTTCCCCCTCATTTCAAATACATATAGGCAAAATATTTTAAAAATTGTAAAATCTCAACTAATGGAATTTGTTGAAAACAACAAAATACTTCACAACAACCAATACAGATTCCGAAAAGCGCGAAGCACACAAGATGCAATTGCAAATCTCACATCACGAATATACGAAAGCCTAGACATGAGCAAAAAATGTGTTGGTATTTCCATAGATCTGAGAAAAGCTTTCGACAGTATATCCCACACAAAACTTTTGAAAAAATTAGATAATCTGAATATTAAAAAGAGTGTAGCAAATTGGATAAAATGCTACCTAAATAATCACCCTCAATATGTCAAAATAAACAATTTATATAGCGGTGAAGATTCATCTGATTATGGAATCCCTCAAGGTACGGTACTGGGTCCAATATTATTCATCTTATATGTAAACGGGATATTTTCTCATTCACTTCATGGTAGTATAACCTCTTATGCTGACGATACAGTAATCATTGAAAGTGACAATACATGGGAATTAGTAAAACTAAAAGCAACAGAAGACATAAATACTGGTTTGAAATACAATCTCTAAATAGCGAAAAAACTCATGTTATATCATTTGCAATAAAATCAAATGACGTTCCACAAAATTTTGACAGAATTATACATGACAATTTTAAAAACATAATAAAAATAACTGTACAATAAACTGTTCCACATTGAAAATTTCAAATAAAATTAAATACTTACTTAAGGAATAATAAAAGGCAAAAACCTAAACTAGAAAAATTAAATCAACCTTACCGTCAACAAAATAAGAAAATTAATTTATAAATTTTAGAAAATTCGAAATTTTCTCTAATTGGAAAATCTAACATCGGTCTACCACGCTATAGTACAATCAAATCTCCAATACGCTGTAGTCAGCTGGGGAGCTGCATACAAAACAGTTATACTCCCTGTTCAAATTGTACAACATCTAATTATAAAAATAATATTGAAAAAACCAAGAGATTATCCAAAACACCTAATTTTTTAAAATTCTTACTTACGTATTCGTTAATTCATTCGCGGTGTTAATTCATAAAAAAAAAAACATCGCCCAATTTTTATAAAAAACTGAATTTGTCATATTATACAATTAATTACATTCGAAAAAAGATTCTAAGTAAGAAATTTTGACCTTGATACTTTATTTTTTTCTAGGCTTAGAAAAATACTCGCATTTGGTTCTACTTCCAGTATTTAATTAAAGCATCTATAATATTCCCAAATTTTCAAACCAAAAATACATGATTTTGCATTAATTCATATCGCATCACTTTAAGGTTGGCAAATATTGTCCGTGTAAATTACCACAATAATTGCTAGACCAAAGGTATTTTATAATCCAAAAGTAATATTTACAAAAGTATATTTCACATTATTATATTCAACCATAAAGCCGAAATCTGTTTTCTAAAGCTTCCCCCTTCATTTAGAAAATATAACTGTATGATCGTGAGCTTCAGGGCTGTATTATAAATATATACCTTTGCATTTGTTTTGTCCTGAACGCCCAATCAAATCAAGCCATGCTGAAAAGGATACGTATACACCAAACTGTGCCTGGTGCCAGTAAAAATTTTAAGCTCTCTGTATTAGGTGTTAGATATTATCAGCGCTTTGGAAAGTCGGCGCCCAGAGTGGGCTGCTCCAATTGCGCCTGCATGGGTCCGGTGTATACATTAGGTTAATTCTGTTTCATAGTTTATAAAAAAATATATATTATTTTCTATTACATTCAAACCCCACTCCCCTGCACATAACCATAAAATATATTTAACACACTCTAATAATCGATCATCCATCTGATCACAACTGTTTCAAGTAAGCCTGATATCTATGCCCATACACAAAATAACTGCTGCAGCACATTTGTATTATTTAAACTTCATCATAGTGGCGTTATGTTAGTAGAATTAATAAATTAAATCCATAGTTTTATCATAAAATTACTGCAAATTTGCCATCAGCACAAAACTGGCTTATCTTTTTGTATCATGTTTTTACTTTATAAAATACTATTTTAAAATCTACAAACTTATCCATGCATTCGGGGGCGTCACTATTTTTACAGAATACAATCAAACAACCAACTGATCTAAGTACATTAAAAATGTTAGTCAGCCTGTTGAACCTGGACAGCTTTATATTTTAAAAAACAATTCTTTGAAATATAACTTTAATATTCATTGTTGCCAGAGGCGGTTCTAGGGGACCAGAAGTGGAAGTTCAATTGAAAAAAAAAAAATTTAAATGTTAATACATATTGCTAATGCGTAGTGACTAACTAACTAACCATCACGCCGTTTCCCCACAGGGGTAGGCAAAGAGGACGGACCGCCAAACAACTCCGTCTTGGCACACACTTCTTGCCTCATTCACATTCATACAGACTCTTCTATTATTCTGACTTTTGACATGGCCCGACTCAAGTATCTGATTCACTTGATCGTGCCATGTCTTCCTCGGGCGTCCCCGATTTCTGCTAACATTCACATTTGCGTCATATATTCTCAATAATGCGTAGTGAATATTATAAAAATGCCAATGTATGTAATTAATTTTCCTGTACTCGCCTATTCTGAAGTCTGTAGTACAATATTGTTTAATTTAAGATTATTTATCTAATTATTTTTATTGAGCGGAGACGGTTACATATAGTTCCCGTAAGCACTTAGGCCATAGGCCCATTGTGTTATCTCCCATTTTACCTCATTCCTTTAACAGTCACCCGATCCCTTTCATAAAGTTCACCAGGGTTGTCATTGGATATGTGGCTATGTCTTCTGGTTCCATAATGTGTGTTCCCAGGTGTCATCTCTCCTCTCCAATCCCCCTTGGTTCCCTGAAGGGCCCACAAGGGAAGACTTCATGGTGGTGGCCTTATCTCTCCTCTCCACTCCTTCTTGGTTCCCTAAAGGTCCCACGAGGGAAGAGGATTTCATCTCTCATCTCCACTCCTTCTTGGTTCCCTGAAGGCCCCATGGGCTAAGGACCTCTCCCCGTTGGTTCCCTGAAGGCCCCATGACGAATGATTCCATGGTTCCCCAAAGGCCCCACGATGGAAGAGGGTTTCGTCCCTTCTCTCCACTCCTTGATTCCCTGTAGGCCCCGCGATGGAGGAGTCTACTCTTCTTGGTTCCCTGAAGGCCCCACGGTGGAAGAGTCCACTCCCCCTCGGTTCCCTGAAGGCCCCACGAGGATAGGGGTCTCGTCGCTCCTCTCCGCTCCTCCTTGGTTCCCTAATGGCCCCACGATGGAAGAGGACTTAGTCTCTCCTCTCCACTCCTCTTTGGTTCCCCAAAGGCCCCACGATGGAAGAGGACATCGTCTCTCCTCTCCACTCCTCCTTGGTTCCCTGTAGGTCAACCTCAGTCCATTGTTTATAAGTAGATTTAAAAGTAAACAATGAAAGCAAAAGTACCTTGCGTTCATTTTATTGCACCCGCAAATCCACGGAAAAAAATGATAAATTTTCGTTTTGAACCTCCTTTATTCTATTTTTCTCTCTTGTAACAACTAATTTTCACTTTATTTGAATATGTTTGTCATGATTTACTGAATTGTTTGAGATTTCTTTCAATACGATATCCACAGAATTTGACATTTTTAATTATTCCATGCAAATTACATCGTAAATTACTAATATTCAAGTTCAAGATGGCTATCATTTATCACACAAAAAACTTACGACTGACATTTTTTTACATCTCCCTCTAATACCTTAATAATCTTAGGTCGTAGATATATCTATCTCAACGCGGTCATGTCCGAAAAAACCTTTAAAATAAATTTTGTATGATACTAAGCATATGTCGGACATGATAGTGTTTACCTCCTTTTCTGTATAGCAAAGAGAAAGATAGGAGATAGCTTGGGGACAAAACTTGAAGTGACCCACGATAGGTACATACATACAGTTGTAGGACATATCGGTTTTGCTAGATTCGTGCTTATCTGAATGAATCGGTCTAGTGGTGAAATTCTGGAGAACTAAAAAAACTGTAAAGATTCTTATAATAACTCCATCCCTGTGAAAATTAATGTAAAATGTATCTCCCAAACTGAAAAAAGTCGGGAACCCTTCTACTGAAATATAATTCTTAAATTTATTGGTGAACGGTTGCGCCGAAAGCGAACATCAAAGCGTTTGACGAGAATATGTTTAAACAAGCGTTTCTTTGCATCGGTTTACAGGCAGCCAATCATGGGCGCGTGAAAGTTTAATATTAATATTGATTTTCCAGGTTGTTTTAAAATCCAGGTGTTGGTATAAAAACAACTGCTAGAAATATATTAGTTAATTTTTTGTTATTATTAAATGAATTTTAACTTCATTTTTTTTTTTTAAGAAAATTGTGTTGAAGGTAACACGTGCAAGAAATATTTCTCAGGTTACGATTTGTAGATTTTATTATTATTCCATACATTTATCGTTATTAAAAAAAATTTATTAGGAAAAGAGTATACACATTCATGAACATCAAAAGTGGATACTTGACCGATTTGATTTCCACAAAAGAAAAATTGAAGTCTTTAAAAATTTATAATTTTTTTAATTATTATGTTTTCATTTAAAAAATTCTACCTATTACCTTGAAATACCCTGGTCTATTTAGCGTCCGGCCAATCAGGAGAGAGAACCGCGCGCCGCGGCGATAGCCAATCAGAAGGCGGGGATGTTTAGGCTGTTGAATTTGAATAAAAAATCATTATTAGATAGGTACCTACCAATGTAGGAACTTTGATTGAGAAAAAATGGAACTTTTTCTATCTTTTACGATCTTCCACAACATAAATAGTTATTTCTTATGATAATTACGTTGAAACTCAGTGCTATTCATAATTTTTTTACATTTTAAGCATGCACGTTTATTAAAGATCTTTGGCATTAAAGTTCCATTTTTTCTCAATCAAAGTTAAGTTTGAAGGTTGAAAAATACGCATATATTATTAAAACAACCCAAACTAATACCCTAAAATTATTACCTTATTTTGTGCATGTTTTCGTAAACCCTGACATAAATAGTTGTCTCTAGATATTTAAGTTTTTTTTTTGAAAGAGCATTTGCCTGGAGCGGAATTCGATAGGTTTACCGGCCCGCCTTTGTTGGGGCTATTTGTACGCTCCACCGATTGACTTGTGATTTTTTTTGTTTACAGTATCGGTGAAATATCCAGCATGATTGCCAACTTACCTCTCCTGTTCGCCGGTGGGAACCCCACATGTCTGGCCAAAATGCTGACAAATGAACTGGAATGTTTTATAACATTCTTAGTCCACTGCTCCTGGGGCCACGACACCGCCAAACACATTCAGCAGCCCCAATGGTGGCCCTCCAATGTCACCTTCTCCGACCCCTTCACCCGACCAAAGGACTTACCGAACGACTGGGCCACCAGTCTGAGGGATCTCATCAAACAGTGTTATGTGTATCACAACAGTGAATTCTTACTCAAGTTTTCTGAAGAACTAGCCCTCAATCCTCCCGCCACCTTACAGTATGTAGACAATTGTGATCGTACTACTTCTCTTTATCTACGATCTTCGGGGAGGTTACTGGTTACATTTAGGAATGAAAATATGCTCTATGATAGAAAACTAGATAGTACCGGCAGAATTTGTCTTTTACCTAGGAAACTCATTAAAGAATCAATTGTAGAACATATTATAGCAGATATCTATTTATGCGATACGTGTGACGATGTGTTTGATAATTTTGAAGACCTGAGAAAACATGAAAGAATCTGCTCGCAGAGATCCACTACACCAGACGCATCCTCTCTGATTCTAGAACCATGTCAGAAGCAGGAGTTAGAACAAGATGAGTTCATGAACATATTAGGGCTTCAAACAAAAGGAGTAAATTCTAGTTCAGTAGTAAGTGCATCTAGCAGCCATCAAGAACTGAGCCCAAATCAAGTCAATCACAGACAGAGGAGGACTACGGTATTTAATTACTTAGCATACTTTCCCTTTTCATCTCTCGCTGGCCAAAGACTGAATAAAAGCCGAGGTCGAACAAAAGAGGCCGATGCCAGGTACCGCGATCACGTGGACAGATACTGCACCGCTCCTCCCCTCTGTCTAGAAACTCCTAAGTGGTTGCATAAGACCAGATCTCATAATTATCCTGTTAAATATAAAAAAACTGAAAATTATTGGAATCGCCAACACATTTTTCCTAAACAAAGGAACAAGAAATTTTTAGATGTAAATAGCCAATTACTTTTGTCTAAGTGCAAACCCATTTCTGTGAAGCTAACAGCTATGCAACCAGAAGAAATAAAACAGTATTTAGATGATTTAGAAAAACAAAAAACTTTGAAAAAAGCCAAATGTCAAATAGAGTTTGTGTCTGTAACACCCTGTGATTCTAAGACTAAACAAAGTTCAGGTAAAGAAAGTTCCTGTCTGGGGATGCGGAGATCAGGACGTGTATCATTCAACATAAACCCTAGTCCTAAAGTGAATGCAAGCGTAACAAATATAGACATCATAGACTTGTGCTCCGATGATGAAGACAGTTTAATGGTGACCCCTTGCCCGGTGGCTTGCCACGCCAGCGGGGAGGTGACGGTTACGTCGCCCTGCGTGCCCCTCGCTGACACTCCTGGCCACGACCATTCCACAGAACCTGACTCTCTAGAAGCGGCTCATTATCCTTCACCAGTCAAACGCAAACCTCCCTTCTGTAATAGTTCTCAGCAAACCAAATTTTTTGAAAAGAAAATTAGTAACCGTAATCAAATGAAAGATTTTCATATAAATTTATATAGTCCAAAAATTAGTAATGTTATATCGATAGATTAAGAAATTCAAAACATTGTTTACTGTTTAGGTTTATTTATTATGTTTGTTTTTAAGTTTTTTTTTACTCATGCTGTTTACAATAATAGTAGGCGATTAGTTTAAACAAAAATGATTTTGTTAGTTTATTATTGTAAAGCCATTGTCGTTTGATATTTATGTTAAAAACATAAACCTACAAAATAACAGTACATAATTAATAATATCCCGCATTCGTACCACTAACCATATACCTACTTTTTGCTATTTGTTTTTGGGGTGTTATGCCGTGTTGCGCTAACTCCTTCTTTAGCCAACGTTTCGGACAGCATTGCAGTGTCCATCATCAGGGCAGATGTGTTTTATCACAAAACACATCTGCCCTGATGATGGACACTGCAATGCTGTCCGAAACGTTGGCTAAAGAAGGAGTTAGCGCAACACGGCATAACACCCCAAAAACAAATAGCAAAAATACTTTTGGCCGTGAAAATCTTAAATCATACATATACCTACTGACTAAATAATATTTTTTTTAAATTTAGCTTTTCCACATTATTGTAATTAAAACAATTTCTTCTTTGACTAGCTGATACTAATAAAGTCTTTAAATTCATTAAAATTTGTGCAAATTTTTGAAAAAGACTACCTATGCTGTTTTTCTATCCTGTCTTGAATGTATGTATGTATTACAACTTGAATTACAGTAACCCTGGATCTCAATATGTATACGGGGCTTTACTATGTCTTTTACAAATGATAACTTGAACAATGAACCTACCAAGAAATACCAATAGTTTGGATAAATAAGAAAGATCTCAAAGAAACAACTGAATCTGTCATTCCAAGGATTTCCTGCAACCGAGGGCGAGTCACAAGTCATAACATTTTACCATTTAAATTATAATTTTGTATGCACATATCCTCCCACTCTCCAGTGTTCAATGTCTTCGATTAGGTCCAGTGATAAGTTTAGCTCGATTTACATTAAGTAATTAAATTTATATATTTCACTCTCAAAATGGTTTTATTTATTTTCTTCCTGAAATGTGCTCTCGGCCCAGGTTGCATTTGTTATTTTAAAATTTTTTCTACTCTATGACAAACAATATTATCTTTTGATTGAAAACAATTTTTTTTTTGTTTTTCAGAAATCTAGATGTAACTCGTATTGCACAAATTGTTGTTGGTGTAAAAATATATTGGCACTATTTAAAAAAAATTGTTAAATTCTTCCATTGTTTATTTTCATTAAAAATTTAACATTGAATTAAACATATCTATTTGTCAAATGTTACATATTCTTTATTCTAAAGAAGTTTTTACTAATAAATAGTAGCATTTATTTTACAACATTTGTTTTCAACGATATGTTCATATTTGGTAACATGATTCATTTTATTTTATATCTCTGTATACATATTTATATTTGCGATCAATCAAAATGACCCAGGCTCCGCGAATGACATTGATAACAATAATTATATTATTTTCATTTCAATCAATTCATCATTCAATCATTTAAACTGATGATTTATACTACTACACAAACTCCCTTATGGCTTTTTAAAAGACCAGAGAAAAAATTCTCGTGTGGAACAAAATTAGACCTTTTTTTTAATTTTTCCAGGTACCCACAAAACACAACTTCATAAACCTGAATGTGGGAACCTTCTATATATACATATAAGTCGCTGTATTTACAATGTGGGTTACTAGGTGAATTACTGAAATAAATTGATTTGATTAATGTTCTGACTGCCTGATGCTAAACCTAATCAGTGTTTTACTACTGAAGGTTTTGCCATTTTTTATTATTGTTATATAAATCGTTCCTATTTTTATGACCAGAGATATTTGCTTAAAACACATTATCAACAAACAAGCCTGTTAACCTTAAGTAGACTTACAGGGCTTTTTTATAGTAAGGTGACAGTATTTATGTTTGGTGAGAAGAGAACTGTTTCTGGAAAATTGATGGATCTAACAAAATAATGAGGTTACTCTTTTTCATCTTTATGTTTTGCAGAATTTTATTGAAAATTATTTTTCTCCATACGACTTGTTATCAATCGGCCTACAAGAAATATAAATAATAATAATGCTAATGTATTACGTGTTCTTCTATGGTGGTTATTAAAATATTCTAGAATCACACTCTTCAAACTTGAAATGATCGTTTTATTAGTACTGTTGAATTTAAACTAAGATGTTGTAGTCATAAAGAAGAATTGTACATATGGGTTTACGCAACCTGACAGGAAATTATTTAATAATACGTAAAGACACGTTATTAACCTGTTACCCCGGGGGTTCCGTTTTGAATTACGCAGCATATAACGGGCGCAAACTCTTTCACTAGGACGTGTCAGTACGTCACGCCCGGAGGACGTAATTTCAAATTATTATTTTTTTTATTAATGCATTATAAAAATGGAAACTTCGAATTAAAAAATTATAAATTTTACAAACAATGATAAAGATTACAAAAATATAAAAAGGTAACAATTACAGAACAATAAACAAAAGCATACAAATAAAATAGAACCATTGAGTTTAAAAAATTCAAATATGTACAAATTCAAAACTCAATTTCCCTTTGATATGCTCGGAAATATAAGTCCCGCCCGTTCCAGGGCGCAACATATATTTTAAGGACGTATTCATATGTCCTACCCGTACCCGATACTGTTTACGTTTGACGTATTTATACGTCCCGCTCGGTTAACAGGTTAAGAAGAATCCAATCTTGGTAAAAACTATCTATGTTTCTTTCCCACTGACTTATGTTTCTCTGGAACATGATGTACATAGGTATCAGGCACGGTCCCTTCATACATGCTTTGAAACCTCCCCATCCCTTGTGTTATCGAGTAAAAAAAAAAAAAATTATATTTTAATTCTGAATAAAAAGCTTTGGACTTAACCTAACCTAACACTAGTACTGTTTATGGTTAAATAAAAATAAAGTACAAAGCTGTTTATTCAGAATAAATAAAAAATAATTAATTAGCGGCAAGGGATGCAGAGCATCCAAAGCGTGTATGAAGGGACCGCGTCTGACTGGTAGGTATGAATTACCTTACCTTTTTTTTCAAGTGATAAGTTATTTTCATGTACTGATACCTAGTTATTTAACGATATTTAGTTATTTTGTATATTCTGATACTTAAATTTAATGTTTAGTTTTATTTATGTACTGATGATAATTTATAAAATATGTTTTCATAAGATAATAAACAATTATTATAAAAATAAAAGAATACTCAATTAATTAGTGTACTTCTTTAAAAGCATTCGCATTACATACACATTAGCATACATTAACCTCTTGTTCACCAGCATTAATTTTATTTGATTAATTTGTGTGATTTCACAATTAATTAATTAAAATAATACATAGTATATTTGCGGCACGTTCCAGAGTGGAAGATACTACCAGTATCGCCCTGGTGTAAGACCACCATTCAGAATTGAAACGTTGCTCCAAATGGCTTTAGCCGTGTTTAGTGACTAGATCTGAATAGCCAGGTACTTCCCCACCTTCCTCTTTCCCTTCCCCACTTACCTTCAGCCTCACAACATCCCCCAATTGGGGATGCCATAGTCTCACTGGCTCCAGACGGGAGCAGTTGGGACTCTTGTGAGGTATTCACTATAAAAAAATAAAAAATGTTAGATATGAGATACTATTAAAAAATCATTTATCTGAATATAACTATGTAGCTATTCTGGGGAAAATACTAATGGTACTATTTTTAAAAATATGTAAATACATTATTATATGGTAAGAAGGTACAATTTACATAAACAATATTTTGCAAAAAACAGGTAAGATATAAAGAAAACAGAATCTTTAGCGTTGGCGATCAAGAAGTTCATTTTATAGTACTTGAATACACCCCCATTGAGATTTTTTTAAATATGACAGATGCTGACTTTGATTTATGAATATTATGTGCATTGGTGATTCATTTAAAAATATGTTATTTCTCAATGCTAATAGCGACAAAAGGGTGCCAAATAGGGTCAAAACGACGTGTTTAAAATATTTTGAATTTCTGAAGTGACTATTTTACCTCCGGATTGACTTCAAAGATCAGAGATTTTTCATTTTTATAGGTTACTTCTAGTGTGTATAAAAGCTACTACATTCGAATCCGATAAAATCTTTTTTTGTCATATCTACAGCAAATAAAGTTATGTATTTGCGCAATCATTTACCAAAAACCCCAGTTTTGATTACACAAAGCGCAAGAGCCTTATCCAACATCTGCTTGAAATGAATCTTTTTTTTTTTTTTTTTTATATTTACTCCACACAGGAGGCCCTGAAGAAAATAATTTCCCTCAGGGCCTATGTCATCTTTGGGGATGCTGTGTGGAGAGGAAGGAGTGAACATGGGTCTTGAAGAGTCCCATGTTGTAGGAGGGAGGAAACACAGAGGCCGGCAGTTCGTTCCACAGCCGAGCTGTTGAACTTAAGAACGAATCGTAGAAGCGACCCGTTCTCATGTGACAAGTGTCAACTGTGTACAAATGTTGGGCGTGCGTTTGGCGTGTATCCCGACTACGCACCGGTGCCGAAGGGATCAATGACGCTAGTTCCTCAGAGCATCTTCCATTGTAATACCGATAGAACAAGGACAGCATACCTACCTGACGCCTGTGCTCTAAAGATTGCAGTCCGTTTGTTAAGATTGGGGAATCTATCAAACGGACCGCCCGTTTCTGCACAGAGTCAAGGGTTTATTTCAGGTATTTTGGGGCTCCAGACCAGATGTGGCTGCCAAATTCGACAGTAGGGCGCACTTGCGATTTGTACAGGGTGAGCAGTTGTATACTATTAAAGTATCTGCGGGCCCTGTACAGTACGCCCAGCTTTTGAGAGGCCAACTTTACTCTGGCTTCGATGGAGCCCCCGTACCTGAGCTGGTCACTTATAGTTACACCAAGCATATCAATGGAAGGCCTGTTCGGAAGATTGCTTCCGTTGAAGGAGACTAGATTATCATTTGGATCCCTTTTAGACGTAATCAGACAGGATTGGGTCTTTGAAACATTAAATTCAACGAGATTATTTTTACCCCAGGAGGAAATACTCTCGAGATAACCGTCCATTCTCTGCTTCAAAGCCCTCCGAGCCATTGGAGTTTGTGTGCCCTTTGGGGGCTTGTCAAACAAAAAGCTATCATGAACTGTACTGTCATCCGCGTAACAATGAATCGGTGCACATGTCAAAAGGTCATTGATGTGCAACAAAAACAAAGTCGGAGACAGAACCGATCCCTGTGGGACGGTTGATCTGATTTGATTGTAATGATGTTTCAAACCTACTGTTGTACCTCAAACTCCTCAGTAGCAGGTTGCGGTAACTATTGATTATTAGTGTTAGACGTAATGTTCTGTTATTAACAAAATTAAGCTTCGATATAATGAAAAAAAGAGAAAATATTTTTACACAAGACAGAGTTTTCCAAATACTCGCAATATATGTTGATGGCTGGAAAGATAAAACAACAATTATCACAAAAACATAGAGTAAATGTAAACAGCTAATTAATCCTGGAAGTGCATAGGCGTATGTGACGGATCGAACATTATCATTGGATAGCATGGGGGAATAATATGTTTGCTTCACATGAATGAGTTACCATTAAGGCATTTGTTCGCAAATCTTGATGATTAAACATCGGGGCCTCAGACATATTCAGGTACAATATGACAAGTTTTAGAAAACTATGAAAAAAGCCAATTGGTCATTTGCAGAAGATTGTTGAGCGTTATCTGAATTTTTAACTCGAAATTGAGAACATATCACTTGTTTTGTGTACAATATTAAATGCAGTTACGGCTTGGGAATTTTCTGAAGATTTAGGCAACACATCACAAGAAAAAATGTCTCATCTAAGTTGGCTACATCTGCTAACCGAATTCTTTATGTTTTAACGGAAGCTCCTTCAGAAAATCTTGTTATTAATAGTTTATATCCGAGTTGGTTCAGCATTTAAACTCAATCCACTTGTAAAAATGGAGCACATCACCTGTAGCAGCTAATCTCAGCGTAGATAGCGTTAGACGCTTGTCAGCTGAACTAAAAACTACCTATATTAATTGATCCTGTCATAGAAAGAAGTAAAATAACACTAAACTGCGCTATATAAATGCCATGCTATTATTACTATTAAAGAAACATCTACACACACCCCAAGTATTTGATACTAATGTCATTAGAATATCCGAGAATTAGCTGCGCATTGTGTTCTGTATTGTGTGTGTCGTGTGCAGTAAGAAATCAAGTAAAGCACGGCCGTTCTAACTTCAAAACATAAATCATGATCATCATATATGGAACTTGTAAATATATTATGGAACAGGAATATTGTAAGGAAATGAGATCAATACAGGGTTAAAAATGAAACACAGACCACTTCAATTGGGTATCTGGTTAGCAACAGCATTTCCAATCATTTGTAATATGAATTAAATGGAAAAGTTTCTCACAAAAATATGCTAACTTAATTACAGGCTAACATTTAAATATAATATAATAATTGGATGTACGCTTTGTAAAATACTAAAATTGTATATACATAAAACAACAATAAATTTCACAACAAATTGCTTAGAACTATACTAAGTTTATAATTGAAAATCACCAATAGTTGGTTAAACATTTAGGTTAGGTACCAATGAAAGGACTGAAGCAATTTAATCACTTTCAAGTCCAATAAAATCATATTTGCATGACGCCTTAATTAGAGATTTTAATCACTGTCATCGTCATTGTGCGGTCGATTCAGCGGGCGTCGGCTTTCTTCGTCCGATCCGTATATTACATCTTCATCAGAATCATTGATCATCGAGAAAGCTGGATTATCCTTTGTTATTGTTATTTCTGAAATAAATAAATATTATTTTAATTCATAGTAGGTAATAAAATATTTTGAAGAGTATCTTTTTTTTTAAAGTTACTACCATTCACACATAGAGAAATGTCATGCTCGGTCAGACAAGTCCAAACATGAATACCAGGCTGTTGTGGTGAAACATTATTTTATCACATCAAAAATACTAATTTCGGTTGTGTGTCTGTCTGTAACTCTGATTCAATGAACTCTAGAACTCAGATTTCCTTTGAATTTAAGTGTCATTTTCGAAATTGAAACTTTTAGAAGAATTCAGACAAGCGATAAATTTCCTATCCTATTGTCTGATATAGCCTGTATACATTGACTAAATACAATATACATCAATGCCTGTATATAATATTTTTAACAGAAAACTATTGAGCCATTTTCAAAATTGAAACTTATTTGTTTTTCGAGGGGTGTGCGCTAGTTAATAATAGTAGTTTTCTATTTATTATCATCAGTGGCGTGCACAGAGTTTTGAATCAGGGTAGGCACTAGGAAGAGTTTATATTTCAAATTGAACTTTTCTATTAGTGACAAAATACTTATACCTATGTAATTAGTAAAGTCAACAGAAAAGTTTATTGTGAGTGTTGGGACGACTCATTCTATTGACTTTACTAATTATAAGTATTTTGTCACTAATAGATAACTGATAAAATCCAGTGGTTTTTATATTTATTTAGTTAACGTACCTTTCCTTCACTACCATAAATTTAAAGGTTAAAATATTCCATATTTTTTCCGATAAATACACAAATTTTTGATCTGACAAATGCATGGAAGAAAATCAACTTATCCACTGGAGCGTTCTGATATATAATCAATTTCAGCCTTTAGCGCTCGAAAATTTTTAAGTGTTTGGTTTGGAAATTTGCAACCCTCTTTCAAAAAATTATATCTCCGAATTTTAATATGGAGACATATAAAGCGATTATAGTGCTAGAGAGCCATTTAATGCACCTACATTTTATCGTTTATCGCATATTTTTAAGAACATGAAAAAATTATTAAAAAATTGTAAAATTTATAAAGTGTGAATTTTGCTTATTATTTACCTTAAAATTGGCATTTGTGGTACCTACATGGAGCGATATTAACTATTATGACTTCTGTGTGTTGTCTATGGCATAGTTGTGAAGCACTGCTATAAATTTTAATTCTAACATGCATTTTAATATGTAAGATCAATGTAAAACATGATCATTGATTTGTAAGAAAAAAATATTTCAATAATTTCGGTTCATGGAATGTCAATAACAAATCAATCGAAAGAGATGCAAGATATCTTTTATTAGAGTGTGAAACTACTAAGTTAGCTTTATGATTAATCGAAGATTCTAACGCGCTGGAGCTTATGATTTAATTCGAATAAATGTTTTAAAATATTTCATCAAATTGCCCACGTTTTGGATAGAGTGAGCTCGCGGGAGTTTACGAATTGGCCAAATAAGGTCCAGTTGTTATTATAATGTACCTACTAATTAATTGAAGTAGGTACTAACAGATGTAACTAATTGCTACTCAATTTGTTCTAAAAACACTTAAGGACGGGTTGTTTCGGAGAATTTGAACAGTTCATCAAATTTCAATGTTCATTTTCGGGTTCTGTGAAAATCCTATTCAAGTTCTGTTATTATATCATTGTAGGCTAGTTGCTTGACAAAACTGAAATAAAAACAGAACTTGAAAAAATCTTTCACAGAACTTGAAAATGAACGTTGAAATTAGATGAATTGTTCAAATTCTCCGAAACAACCCGTCCTAACACAAGCGTGTCATCACTTGAACCAAAACCTCCTAGATCACAAGGCCGGGACACTCATTCAAAGCAGCCTCCTAACTTGTATGAGATTCTGCAAAGATTATCGTTTTAATTTTTTTATTCAATTTGTTCTCATTTACTGATAATATTTTTGTTAATTAATAAAAATATATTTGTTGGAGGTTCACGTACAAGGAGGCTGATTTGATTCAGTGTCCTGGCCTTGTGATCTAGGAGGTTTTGCATTAACGCCCAAATAGGACACAGCACACATGCACATAATATTTTGTGTAGATTGTAAACATTGAATTGTCTACTTCGACGTTGGTTTCATTAGGGCATCCCTAGTTCCTGCTTTTGACACATTATAGTAGGGCAGTCGGTGGAGTGTGCACAGCGTTGCAATTCGTAGCTGGAACTTGGCGCTTATTTTTAAAAGTAAGTAAAAATTTATTTTTTGCAATAATTAAATTTTTTTATGCTATGCGAATACAGTATGGTAGGCAGTGCTTATATTTCTATATGGAATGCACGCCTCTGATTGTCAAATATATTATATATAATGAACTTGCATAATGTGGATTGACTAGATGATAATTTGTGGAAAAGTGTGTGGAAGGGTTTAGTTTTTCCTGTGGGAAAGATTTGACCCGGACATAAAGACGAAAAAAAAAAAAAAAAAACATGGTCAGTATTATTATCATTGAAAAATCAACTCGAACTACGGAAAGGACTCCTGAAAATCTGTTTCTGTACAAAAGTCAACATCAGGCTCTTGTTTTCTTAATTTTGTCACAGATTACATATCCTTAATTCCTATGAATTTAAAAATATAATACTCGTTAACATAACATATTCAAAATAATTTAATGGAAAATTACAAAACAAAATCTACATCCGACTATGAATCAACTGAGGCTTCGAGCTATTTGTACAAAGGGTAAAAGTATGTGGTGTATATTCTAAAATAATTACCATGGGCAGGTCGACTAGATGGTGAATACACATAAGCCATGGTGTAGACATAGAAGTTCAGCAGGCCGTAGAACGTCATGAACTGGGCCGAACTGTTGTAGTGCGTCGACAGTTCGGCCACAAAGTTGTCCTCCAAAACCCCCGCTCCAAAGCGCAGAACTGTCACCGCTACGCTCACCCCAAGCACCGTTAGCATCAGAAGGGTAAGACATTTCAACCGCATATCTGCAAAATATTAAAAATTAAATAAATTACTGTTTGATAAAATGTTATGTTTATAATGTTTGCATAAAATTCAAGTCTGTGGACGGGTTGTTTCGGAGTATTTGAACAATTCATCAAATTTCAACGTTCATTTCTGGGATCTGTGAAAGTCCAATTCAAGTTCTGTTATTATATCATTATAGGCTAGTTGCTTGACAGAACTGAAATAAAAACAACTTGAAAAAATCTTTCATAGAACTTGAAAATGAACGTTGAAATTTGATGAATTGTTCAAATACTCCGAAACAACCCGTCCTAAGACGAGATAGGCAGCATGACTAGGTTATATTTACATTAAAGAGATCAGGGCTTGGATTTAACCGGAGCAAACTGGAATTCCTTTCTTTTCTTTTAGTCCTTACGCTCCAGTTTGTAATTTCATTCAGCTAAGCTTAAGATATTTAAAAAAATACTCTATACAACCTGAAATGTTCAACCTGAGATTTCTGGGTTGATTACCACTTAATTATAGGAGGTAACTACTATGCAGGGACTGAGCGATTTGCATCCAAGTGATATGCGGTATATAATTGAATGGAGTATCGCTAAGAATAGTGATGAAAATTTTAAGTCTTACCAAAGAATGGCATGTTCCGCAAATCCGTGTAAGCTCTCATAATGAGGTACAGCAAGTATAAGAGATATATTGCACCAAACGTGAAGAAATGAATCTTCAATGCCTGAAAAAGAAAATGTTTTGGCTTTCATAAATGGTCCAAAGATTAGGTGTGTTATTGTATTCAGTAATATGTTGTGGTAGGAACTTGTTATGTATTTCTTATTTACATATTTACTTACATAGTAATGAGAGGCATCTACAGAATGATTATAAGTTGGATCATGGAGTTCGTTATACTTTTGCCAAGAAGCCATGATAATGGCGGATATCCAAATCATCGCCACAATGAAAAACTTTGGAAAGTAGAATGTAAATAGTCCTCTTTCATTCTGAAAATGTAAATTGATATGAAAACGTACATGTATTCTAATTCAACCCACTTTATGTAATTTTGGATTTGTTATTGATCATTTATACCTGTCTCAATCCATGGTACATGCATAGCCAAAACATTAGAAGTCCCGCTAGGAACGTAGCTTGTAGGAAAGCATCTAAGAAACCAGGTAACCAAGAACTCAATAAGAAAGTCATCGGAAATACGGGATCTGAAAATAAATGGCTGGTCAACTTTATGTGTACATTTAATAACATATGTAAATAAAATGAAATTATAAAATTCAAACATTGAAACACATAAACTCAAATATAAGCTAAGCACCCACGCTCATTCATGCTCGATGGTTTTGGCTCATTCGAACATATCTCAACGTGTGTACCATCTCGCTCTACGCATTTTTGTTCGATATATGAGCAAACAGCTCGATATGAAAAAGATTCATCGCCTGTAATTCTTGCTCGATGTTCGGTAGAAATTTACGATTTTACTGAGCGTATTGTATCAAGCCCTTGAGCGTATAGATTCAACGACGAGCATGCTTCCAAGTCAACATGTTAGATCGAGTCAAAACATCGAGCATGAATGTATGTGTACAGCTACCTATAGATTTTAAAAGTAGGGCATATTAATATTTTTATGTATTAAAATATCAAGTATATAATAATTTTATGTGTATTTTTATGAATTTTAAGAAGATAAATAAAATTGTGACTTACTATTATAAAATAGAAGAAGAGGTAAAAGAATTGATATCCATTTTTGTTCAATCGACCAATCATGAACTATATATTTTCTCAGAACATGTGCAAACCAGCACTGAAAATAATTTTTAAATTATCAACAATATTTTCTGTAAATGTTTAATATTAGAAAAAATGTATTCAGTTTAGATTCGAAAAATTATAAAAAATATTAAATATCAAGTAAACCATACCGTGACGAAGAATGTTCCAAGCAAAAATATGAAACGAAACCATATTTCTATTTGTGTAAAAGCTGGATTGTAAGTCTTGAACTAAAAAGAAGTACAGAATTAAATACTTATTAAATCAACGCCAGAAACTTGAAAAATAAACCATTGCATATACATATTAGAATGGATTGTTAAAAGAAAAATAATACACTAGCTTACCCGCGACTTAGCTCGCGTGGTATTAGGGAGAATTTACTCTCCAAAGAATTTTCCAACGGGAATGAAATGTTTTTCCGGGATGAAAAGTGGCCTATGTCACTTCCCAGTCCTCTAACTATCCCTATGCAAAAGTGGCCTATGTCACTTCCCAGACCTTCAACTATCCCTATGCAAAAAAACAATTCGTTCTGTTGCGACGTGAAAGAAGGACAAACACACTTTCGCATTTATAATATTTGTTAGGATATATGTAATATGAACCACTGACAAAAATCTTAGCATCCCACTTTGACCTTCACAAAACTGTCCCCAATTATACAAAGAATATAAATATAAATGTTGTACTTTCTGTGTTAAGTTAAGTATTACAGAAAGTCGATAACTCGGTGGATAAGGAGCTTAATTAGCAGTCAGACGGATGGAGTTTGAGTCTCGGAAAGGGACTTTTTTTAAAATTAATGACAGGTTTCCAAAAATCTACTTACATAAAATGTGACTTCGTTAATGCGGTATCTTTGATGGAAGCCATCAAGTCCATAAAATCTTACGCCCAGGACATAGTGGCTATAGTCCAAAAAGCCCAAGTGCAGGGCTATAAACTCATCACACACTTGGCCTTCGCAACGGAGATGTCTTGTCCTGAAATCAATCCATTGCCATGTTTAGTTGGATTAACTTGAGGTCTGCGTATACACATAATGTAAAATATACAATGTGAAGACAGTATCAGATATAGCCATGCACAACATGTAATTATGTACAATCGATTATGCTAAGTTGGTGTACCGGTTTAACGAGACAGCCGGTTATTTGGGCAAAAACCCAAGGAACAGAAACTAATTTACTTTGGTTATCTGGGATAAATTCCAATTTGCAAACGTTGCAAAACCTGTATCAGTAATTTCAATCAAATATTAGTTAAGAAGGTCGAGCGTGCGGTATGCCGCGCAGGAGAGCGGAGGGCATGTGTCGTGTTATGGGTGTTCAGAGTTCATTCGGCAGTCATTTTTCCCACGCCGGCTGTTCGCCGTCTGCCAACATTCGTCAACATAAAATCATTCAGTTTTCAGTACATTGAGTACGGTGACTTTTTTGATGTTTTTTTAAATTATTTTTTTTTTAAATCATGTAAGAAAGCTCTAAATAAAAAAAAAATAGAAATTTACCTATCCTAAACTTCGCTTATTTGGATAAAATGCATGGGCCAATGTATCCCAATTAAGCAGAATCAACTGTATTTGGATCTATAGGAAAAACTCATATGTACAAGCCTATACACTATGCTTTTTCTCATGAACGCAAATGGTCATTAGGTTTATATGGCTACAACTGCTACTGTCTTAACGTTTTTTTAAGTTGTATTTACGCAATCTTATATCTGGTAAGTAATGCTAGTTTTATGATATTTTTGTTTCTCACCTATTACGAACATCGTTTTCATGGATAATGGTAACTGGTTTATGTTCCTCGGTTAGACCATCTATAGAGACACTGATGTAGAAGCTTTTATCGAATATTTCCTCTGTAATCAAATAATTAAATTAATTAATATTGTTCTCACACTGAGAGCTTTGTTGTAACGTCTCTGTTCTGTTACGTGCATTTTTTATGAAAAAGAGGGAGAGGATACAACAGAACTATCATCAGATGATAATATAAAGGAGTAATAAATTATTACTCAATTCTTAAAGTTGACTCACCATCGTTGATGTCTTTGCTGATCTGTGCAATGAGCCATAGTTGCTGATTGTAAGTTCCGAGGGCGGGGGATCTCATCACGAAGGGGCCGCGAGGAAGTGTACTCTTATTTGTCAGGAGGGAGGTGCCGTATTGGACGGATGTCCATGTTATTGGGGGGCCTAGTATTAATTTAAAAAAAAACATGCAACTTTCAAAAAACATTGGTAAACAAAAATGGGTTACAGTACGGATGTTAATGTTAAGAAGACTCTCAGTGAAATATCACTAAATTGGGCAATAAAAATTCTGTGTTATTATGATTTTTATGGAGAAACTAAATACTATGCGTTTATCCATTATGGAAACAATTATTTATCCTCATTTAACCAATCAATAATTTATTGAAAATTTGCACAAAGATAGACTTAATGATGTCTTGGTACGTAAAAAAAGTGGTTTAATTTAATTTGTATGATTCTTCCCACATAAAGCCAATTTTGACCAATTAATGATTAAAATTGGTAGGAAAGGGTTATTTTGTAAAAACATGGATATTATCTTAATTTTATAATATCGAGTTATGATGAGGTCCCTGTTCTGGCAGAAATAAATCGATAGTCTTATTTAATCACATTTAGGATTACAGCTTTAATGTCCAAAAAAAATAGACTCACCTGCTAATCCAATGAAAACTCCTAAACCAAAACAGGCAAAAAATGCAATGAAGACCATCACAAATTCCCCTTTATTCATGGAATACAACCTCATCTGCACGGATCTAAAAATTGAATAATTTTTGGTAAATATTTAGCTAACCACTGCACTTTTAAAAGGCACAGATCATAAAAATTACACCTCGTTTCCAACTTAATTACTACAAGAAACAACTTTTTTCATTGGAAGAGATGGTAAAAAATGCATTTAAATTCCATTTTTATTCAAAGTTCAAAATTTCCGTTCTAAAACGATCACTTTGTCGCCATTTTGGAATTTTAAATATGGATTGACGTTTGAGAAAGTTTCGTTCCAATCTTTAATTAACCCAAACTAAGAACATATTAACCTATTTTGTGAATGTAAATAATTGTTTCTTGAAATAATCGTTTAAAAAAGTGTGGTAAATATTCGGAATCGCTGGACACGGATTATACGAAATATTTTTAAATAAAACCTTCTGATTTACCTTCATTACTATAAAAGGAATCTGAGAAATCAAAGAGTAAAATTCATAATCTGTGCTTAAAAGAGGGGAGTTAGGTAAATAATTCAATTACTAAATAAAATAATTGCCTTTTCCTATGACATAAATTATAATGTATAAAAATATGTAGGGTTATCTTTTTATTTAAAATTAAAATAATTCAATTTTCTTATAATATTTTATAGTACCTTTCACAACGATCATGGTGATAGGCTGGGGAAATGTATTTGTTGAATTCACTGAAAATATCGCTAAACTGGGAAAGTGCGTTTCTAATTTTCAAATTCCACCCAGCAGATGGAAGATGATACGAATAGCCCAAACCACTATCCATTTTTGCGTAGGTTAAAGAATTTGATTTAGTTTACAAAACAATTATTTTATCAAAGCCATTAAATTAATTGCGTTAAACTGATGATGATGATCCGTTTTCAATTTGCGTTCAACATTTTCACTTTGGATAATAATCGTTTTCTATTAACTATAGTTTTATCTTTTGTATTTAAAGTACACAATTAAATACTTATGAAGACTTCAAAGTCGTGCATAGTATGCTAATTTAAATATAATAATATTAGGACGAACATACTGAAGATACGATGAACAAAATAAATTTATCGATCGATGCGATACAAAAACACCGCCGCGGTACCTCCGGTGTTGTCAGCTTTGGAAAAATTCCACAATTCTGTTTATTTTTCCCTTCTATCCATTCAGACAGGGCGATTTTAGTAGATCAACTCTGTGTTGAATGACACTTGAAAGCGAATGCCCCTTCAGACAGAGCGAATTTAGTTGAACGACAAAAATTGAACAAGATTTCGTTCAGACATTTCAATTTAACTTGAACCGATATTGTTAATCAAGATGGCATCAAGTGAAGTTATCGCTGCGTGCGTCCCTATGATTTCGGACCTTTTACGAAACGAACTTGACGAAAAGACCAAAAACCGCAAAAAACGTCGTATGTGGGCCAGAAAATGGATTGTAAGGAGAAACATATCTGTTCGAGTTAAAGTGAAACGTCTGAACGAATTCTTTTTCAATTTTTGTAGTTCAATAAAAGTAATTCAACTAAAATCGCTCTGTCTGAAGAGGCATAATTAGACGTATAATAGTCGCGTTTATCTCTTCAGTGTTCTCCACAATAAGATTTTTTAAAGTAGAGATGTTGCTATCTGAAATGGGCCGCCACTACGGTTCCAGCCGAAGACTGACATGGCTCCCAAGGCGGGATATTTGATTCTTTGACTGAACATAGCGAAGTACTGTTTTGTATTTTGTACCAACCATTTTGTATTTCTGTAAAAGTGGGTTAAGGCAGGGTCTGTAGGAAGGGATTCATACGGCTTTGAAGAAGCCCGGATTATATGAATGAGAAAACAACAGATGCTGGTAGATGCCGAGCCGATTTACACGGGTCGTTGTTCAGATAAAGCTAACATCAACTGTGAACGGGTGTTCCGCTCGTGTGATTCCCGCACATGTACCGATGCACATTTTTGTATAATATTACTGTTCACAGAACTACTAAGCCTCGGCTTGGTTAAAAGGAACGTATTCCTGTTTCGGTTGCAAAATATGCAAAACCATACTGTCATCGCGATATTTCAAAATGTCAATGATAGCAGTTTATTTTTACACGGTTTAGTTGACTAGAGATTTTTTATAAAGTTGCTCACTTTGACCAGCACGGTGCTTTATGCAATTTATTATAAATAGTATTTCTTTTGCTGAAATGAAATTATAACGATCTAACCGCTGAAAATAAACCGTTACTACTGTTTTATACGAAGAATTAGTATCATCTTTGATCATATAATAATAACATTGAAATTCCTCATTGATCGATGAATCATTTAATTCCATACGGATATAAGTAGGCAATTTACCCAAACTTCGGAGAAATTGAAGCACTTTGGAAAATAAATTACATAAATAATGATTTCGACGTTTGTAGGCTTCAAAAAAATAACCACTTTGTCAAGGATTGAGCGACCGATTTACCCCGCTTAAATTTGAGTGAGTAATTTCGTACTTAGCGAAGATACTTAAACCGGGCTATTATTGAACAGCAAAGACGACGGGACAAAGTAAACGGGGCATGAATATTGGACATCTCTATTACAACGTAAAAACAAGAACGTGATTTATTGTCTATGGTTCTTTTTGACGTTAGTTTGACATGAGCAATGAGTTTGACGTTATAAGGTTATGGCATTAATTTTTGAGTCGCGATGAGGTTCTAGCGCATACTAGCGTGACTAGCATTTGAAACAACAAAACAACGTGTCACTATGGTTGGAATAACAGAAATTCAAATAAATCGTGATGGAGTGAAACCTCTTGACTTCCGGAAATATATTATAGACAATTGTCTTCAATGGGAAAACATAACAATGTTAGTTGAATCGTGTATGGTGCCTGGTCTCCCCAAAGCTTACGACGAATATCCGGAGCCACTGGACTGTTATTACAAGTTGTACGCTAAGGATATCGAAAATAAACTGCTGGAATTAAAGTCTGTGTTGAATAAGATTAATAGTACACACAACAAACGCCATCTTATGAATGCAGATTTTATTTGTGCGATGATTTTGCTTACTGAAGAGATGAAAACAGAGGGACCTTGGTATGACCAATGTTATTCCAAATACTCTGATTCCATGCTGGATTGGTTCATTAATAAATCCAATTTCTGTTACACGGGGGAATATGAAACCCAGCTATATATAGATAACACTTTTAGCACTTGCATGCGTAACATTCACAATAAACTCACCAAAGAGAAGTGGAAGCACCATCCTGCAGCTTTAAATTGTTATAGGAATTTGATCAGGAACATGCGCCAGGTAAATACAAAGAAATCGTTTTCATTCGTTATTTTTTATCTGTTAACCTGTTAACCGGGCGGGACGTATAAATACGTCAAACGTAAACAGTATCGGGTACGGGTAGGACGTATAAATACGTCCTTGAAATATATGTTGCGCCCTGGAACGAGCGGGACGTATATTTCCGAAAATATCACACGGAAATTGAGTTTTTAATTTTTACATATTTTAATTTGTTAAACTCAATTTTTCTCTTTTATCTGTGTGCTTTTATTTATTGTTCTGTAATTATAACCTTTTTTATATTTTTTGTAATCTTTATAATTGTTTGTAAATATTCTATTTTTTTAATTCAATGTTTTCACATTTTTTGATGCCTAAAAAAAAAAAAATAAAAATAAAATTAACGTCCACCGGGCGTGACGTATTGATACGTCCTAGTGAAGGAGTTCGCGCCCGTTATATGCTGCATAATTCAAAACTGAACTCCCCGGTTAACAGGTTAACAATAATGTACCCTAAATGTAGACATCTTAAAACAAATTCTGCAGAATGTAAAGTAATTTTGGTAAATATTCTGGATCGTTGGCCATGCTTAATTCGATTTAAAAAAAAAAACTTTTTGATTTACCTTTATTACTATAAAAGGTAACAATCAACATTTGGGAAATTTTTAATTTCAACATTCTAATTTTTAATTACTGTACCAAACCTGTAGAATGGGTTGTAAATCCTTGCACTTGTGGCACTGGAAATGCGGATATCATTATTTTTTATAATGTAATATGTACATTTTTTACATTTAACATATCAATAAATGGCCCAAAACTTACTTTAACTTTAGTTTATGTAGTTGTATTACAAAGTTGCATTATGACCGGTCGGTGGCCGAGTTGACATCTCGTTTGGGTCCCACCCAGGCGTAGTGTGTTCAATTCCTCGGCTGGCTCAGTCCTCCATCACAACACAAGCAACATTTTCAGCTTACTGTGGTGGTAGTAGGAGATTTTCAAATATTGTCAGGTTATTCGTAACCCGGGAATGTTTGTCTTTCTTTTTATAAAAAAAAAAAAAAGTAGGCTTTAATTTGAGACAGTACTTTTATACTTGGGATGTGGTGTTAAATTATGTAAAAAAATAATTCGAATAATTGTATTATTTTCAAAGATATAGCGGTTTAAAGCAAAATCCATATTTTCTCAAATGGGAACCTATTTCTGCCCGCTTGAAGTGTCTTAGTAAGATATTATATACTTTTATATTGTTATTCTACGAGTCTGAAAAATAGCAATTCTCTGCTCAGTATTACTATTTATGAGAGTCGTTCTTTATTTTTTAGTGTTTCATTTGTAGTTTTTATTAATGTACCTTTATATTTTATATTGAAAACAAATTTGTTGATTTATTTAATTCTATTATTGCACAGTTCTCTCCCACTAATCCGCCACCCCAAAAACTGGGCTAGTGTCCAATTAGTGAAAACGGCAGATTATGCATACATACATACAAAATATTTCTGCTAAAAATCAAAACAGGTATTTCATAAAAAGCAAACAAACACCGCTATTGATCTTTCATAAATTTAACATTTTTTTGGTTTTAAGTTGAGGTGTCATGTTTACGCTTGTGAGAAGACTCCGTTTTATAAACTAATTCAAACAAAAAACGTGGCAGAACAAAACAAAACAGAAACACATGAAACGGTTGCTAGAATATTGAAGACTAACTGAAAAGTCCTAAAACAACAATAATAATCCTGATGACTGGTAAAATGATCAGCTCTAGCAAGCTAGACAGTGGTATACTAACTTGAGTGTAGAAGAGTAAGACAACACTACCTATCAGTGTACAATGCTTTGTGCTTGAGTCTAGACACGCGGTGGACTACAGAATTTGATATACAAATACCGGTGAATTAAAGAGCTTGATTTTGTGCTTTCAACTAGTAAAAATAATAGCAGATTATAGTAGTTGTAGGTAGCGGCGAATTACTGAAAGAGAACTGAATTTACTGTTGTATTGCAGGTTGTGTATTTGCACACTCCTCACAACCACACATGTATAATTTAATAATTTTTATTGGTTTATCTTTTTTACTGCACTAACATTAGAATTACCCTCAGCTGGGAAAAGTTGCTTGTCCGTTGCCCCTGGTGTTTCCTGGAACCTTGCTGCAGATGGATGATTATCAGGAAGTTAATAAGATAGAAGGACTGAAATGCTGTGCTTCGTTGTTAAAGAATTTGGTAATTAAATTTATCTTTATCTATTTAAAAATGTTTTTTCGATTCTTTTTTTCGTATGGTGGAAAGGCTGAATTACTGCACCGTCTGGGTATGTTTATATTGTAGTCCAAAGCTGTAGTTTCACATTATTAAACTTACCGTAGTCATCATATCTCATCATATCTCATCATATACATCTGTTTTACATAATATTTCAAAATAAAGCAGAATACGAAGGTGATTTTTTTTTTGTGTATCAAAATGATTAGAAGTTCACACAATTTCCATATAATACTAACACAATGCAGTATGATAATCATTACTTTAAAATACAATTGTCCGTACTAAATGTATAATGATTTGTTGCTTAGGCCCTATTGTGCAGCTGGCTACATTTGCAGTCCAGTGAAATAATGACTGCGTTGAGGTGCACTGCAGTGTGTAGAACTATGTTTTACTAGTTTTTAATGTATATCATTATTGTCCATGAAAATTTCAAAGTAAAAAAGATGTTATATTGAAAAATTTACATTTGGCTTTGAGATATTTACAAACTTTTACCCGTCTCATAGGGGTTAATGCAATGAAATTGCAAATATAGCGAAACGCTAATGAACATTTGTTGCATTAATCTGTATTTATTACTTTTAGGAGTATTCACAAACAGGCTATGAAGAAGTGGTGTACGAAGCTCTGGTGCAATTATTGAAATATAGAAAGAAATGCATCGCAGAGCAGGCTTTGGAATGCATACTTCTGATTCTTCCTTTGTTTGCAACACAGACTTTTGCTAGTGGGGTAAGAATTTTCTACAATATTCTAATATTATTTATTTATTTACTTTCACAAATTAATCTCGAGTACTGTCAGACTAATTTGGAACAATTCCCCAATTATGTATAATATTCCCCACCGCAATACATTTTATGGAGCAGATATTTTTAATTAATTTTCTATTTGTTCTCAGTGGTCCAAGAGTGATGACATATTTGAAATAATCTTAGGAGAACTTCACCTGGAGACAGATTTGAATAGACAAATTATGTATTTTAATTACTTGCCACAATTGATTGAAATTAGTGGCAATAGTGCCATCAGGTGGAAGAAGAAGATATTCCACCTACTCTCTGATAATATAGACATTTATTTAAACGATACGTCCGAACTGCGTAATCTTCATGAGTGTATAAAGGTAAAGCATTAATCAATCACATACATATTATTAGAGACCGGATTATATGCATTTGCATATTTGCATATGCAAATGCATATTTAGACCCTTTTCAGCGGTAGTTGCATATTTTAGCAAATAATTTGAGATCTTGCATATTTACGCTTGATATCGTTCAGATGCCTCACATAGCGACACTATAGACGTCAGATAGCAAGGCGCGCGGCCAGCGAAGCTGAGCGAAGAACTGATAACTGATCTTACTGATCGCTACGGCCGGCGGCCGGAGCGGAGGGGAACCTCTCTCATCTTCGCCTGCGCTCGCGCTTACTCGGCTTAATTCGGCTAATTGCCGAAAACAATTCATTCATTCGTATGAGGGGTGATTTGGTATATTTTTATGGTAATTCAGTGAATTGCGAATTTTGTTTTTGACTGGTCGCACGCGTGGTTCTTTAGAGTTTCGTCTAGTGTTTTGTTTGTTTGCACGAAGTAGTACATTGTGAAAGTGAACCATGCCCCCTGATAAAAAAAGTGCCCATACGTGGATAGCTGAATATCCTGTAATATTTACATACTACGGAAAAGTTTTATACTGCCGAGTTTGCGAGAAAAACATTTCTAGCACAAAAAAGTTCCAAATAGACCAGCATGTCAAAACCAGTGTTCATATCGCAGGAGTGCAGAAGAAGGGCCCACGACAACAAGTTTTTACAGTGGCAAGTAGCAGTAACAGTAAAGTAACCTCCAAAGGTAAACAACAAAATCACTTTAGCATGGATCTATTTGAAGCATTTTTTGCAAGCAATATCCCTCTATACAAACGGACAAATCCTGCCTTGAAAGATTTTCTCAGAAAATATTGCATAAATCAAAATATACCGGATGAATCTACTTAACGTAAAAATTACATACCATCAATTTATCTACATGTGCTGGAAGAAATACGCAATGAACTCAAGGATAACATCATATGGATTTCAGCTGACGAAACCACCGACACTAAGACTTGCGGCCGTTACATTGCAAATTTGATTGTTGGTGCATTAAAACTTGAACCTTCACCTTCCTATTTGGTGGCCTGCAGAGAACTTGAAAAGGCAAATCATTCTACGATCGCCAGATTTGTGAATGAGTGTATAAAAAAATATTTCCTGAATCTTCTGCGGATGAAAATGTGTATGTGTTGCTCTCAGATGCTGCCTTCTATATGATCAAAGCAGGCAAAGCCCTCCAAGTATTTTATCCCAATTTGATACATGTGACGTGTTTTGCTCACGGAATTCACAGACTCGCCAAAGAAGTGAGATCCACGTTTGCGAATGTAAATAACCTGATTTCATCAGCAAAGACAGTGTTTCCTACTAAGGCCTACAAAGAAAAACTGCCAAATATCCCTTTACCTCCTGAGCCAGTAATAACACGTTGGGGTACATGGATCGAAGCTGCGATGTTTTACCATGAACATTTTGAAGCCATCAAGGGTGTTATCAATGACTTCGATAGTGCAGAGGCTTTGGCAGTTTTCCAGTGCAAAGAATCGTTTGACGACGCCAGTATTAAAAAAAACCTAGCTATGATTACCACTCATTTCGCCTACATACCTGCAAGTATAAAAACGCTTGAAACTCATGAATTGGCGTTGAATGCATCTATTTAGGTTATGAAGGAAATTCGCCTTATGAATTCCTCGTTGCCAAAGCTATTCCCGAGTAAACTCAAAGAAAAATTTGAAAACATACTGAATAATAACCCAGGGTTTGAACCTTTGTGTTAAATTGATAACTTCATCAACGGGGCAGGTGAAATTTTGCCCGGAACAATAAGTTCAAAAATCGCACCCAAATTTAAATTCTGTCCAGCCACATCAGTAGACGTAGAACGTTCCTTTTCCGCTTACAAAAATATATTAAGCGATCGTAGACACAATTTGTCTACAGAACGTTTAGAACAGTACTTAGTCATATACGTTTTTAAAGGTAAATTCTAAATTTTATTCTTAAATACATTATTTTATAATTGATATTTTCGAAAATATAATTGTTATCCTTGAGAACTAATTGCTTACTAAAATAAAAAAAATATGGAAAAATAACGACTTCCTGTATTATTTCATGTTGCATATTTTGACCCTTTTTATGGATTTTCGTGCATATTTTAGCTATTTTTATTGCATATTTGCATGCATATTTTGGGCTATTTTTATTGCATATAATCCGGTCTCTACATATTATAATCACCTCCTCCACTAATTCTCTCCACTGGCTCCAGTTCCTCACCATTCGCTTCCAGCCATTAGGTCTTCCCTGATCTGCTCCAATCCTGTTCCACGCAGTCAGTTTACCTGTTCCTCGATCTACCTCTACCTCCTGTTCCGCTGGGGCACCCACTTCGGTTATCTGGCATTCTTTTATATGGCCAGCAAAACCTTACAATGGTTTCATACTCAAACAGGATAGGCACACTAGGCAAGGAGCAGCCGATTCTTGGAACCAGTTGTAGCAGTGAATATTACCAGTTCAAATGGCTGCCGCGATAAGTGCGTGAGGATTGAGGCATTGACACATACATTGACCCTAATCTTGCTGATTGCGCAGCCGCAGCTCCTTTTGCAATCGGCATATTTAGATAGGCTTCCGCAGCTGACGATATTTGGCTGCCTAGAGCGTTCTCTTATTTTAGTACAAATTTGAAGATCATGTTGACTGCCTAATGCGTGGCTAGCTTCAGATTAATAATATTGATCGCGTAGATTGAATTTAAGATACTCACGGTCAATAATATTATGTTGGTTTGACAGTCTCACACTTTTCTTCGCAAGGCAGAATTTTGTCACACCTCAAAAAAAAAAGAGTAGATTGCTGATTCAAGAATAAGGAGGAAGCGCAGCATGATTTAATACCTAATTATATTTCATTTAAATTATTTTATATTTGGTCTAATATGAAAGTCGTGGGGTGTTTCTTCATTAATTGTATTACTTAATTATTATTAATATTATAATAGTGGTATTACTTACTTAGAATAATAGTGTTTGGGAAAAATCAATTTATTCTTTAGACACACTCAAAATATGTTAAATTATCAAAGCAATATTGATTTACATCCATAGTACCGTTAATTTAAAAATAAAACAGAATTTCGTTTTTTCACTTCCGTATTTATCATATTTATTTATCATTTACTTATCTATCATTATTTTATTATATTTTCATATTAAAATTTTTTGTTACGATTCAATTTTTGTTCCTTATAATCGTAAAATGTTTTTTTTTTAAAAACAACGAATGCAATTTCAAAAAAAATTCTGAAACTAGAAAACTGTGAATTTTTTATTAATTATTTTTTATATGGAACGGCAAAAATTTAGGTGACATAAATTTTTTATGTATTTTTTCGTTATCAGTAATTTTAGATTCAAAAAACGTCAGGTGAGCCATATTAATTTTTTTTTATGTTCGCGTACAAAATGTTAGTATTGCAAATATTATATTTTTATTTATAATAATACAATTTGAAAGCATAAATTATCATCTGCCAAAAAAAGTTTTTCGTTTTCAGATACGTTCAGAAATATTACATTTATTTGGATTTAATTGAAAAGCGGAAATATACACAAATACTTCGTTTTTTATTAAAACACAAATAACATTGTTTACATCACTTTATTTCGATACAAAATCTCAACATGTTTCATGAACCAAGTTCACTTCATCAGGAGCACAAGTATACTAAAGTTATAATTAAAATTAGGTCTAGAAAGAAGAGGTAGAAGGAGTGGGGAGGGGTAAGAGTGGGGGAGGGTTATTCAAAGTAGGAATTAAAATGTCATTAGACGGGAAAGACCGGGTAATTGGGAAAATATTTAAAATGGGGTTTGTAAAAATTTTTTGTTTATTAATAATATCTGCTTTCATAAAAACATCCCCTTCACTATTCAACCGGCGTTTTATACGAATAACAAATTAAAAAAATATATTCTTAATAATAAAGATATTGATAGTCAAACTAAAAAATCAGGTGTTTATAAACTCAACTGTAATGATTGTAATTCCTTTTATATAGGGAAAACTAATAGAAACTTTGAGATCAGAATTAAAGAACATCTTAGGGCTTTAAAGGGAAACTGTGAATCAGAATTTGCGGATCATTTATTAAATAACGACCATACTTTCGATATTAATTCAGGTTTTAAAATACTACATTCTGGTTACAAGGTATCTCAAATCAATAATTTTGAAATCCTAGAAATAAGAAAACACGTGAATATGAAAGCAGATATTATTAATAAACAAAAAATTTTTACAAACCCCATTTTAAATATTTTCCCAATTACCCGGTCTTTCCCGTCTAATGACATTTTAATTCCTACTTTGAATAACCCTCCCCCACTCTTACCCCTCCCCACTCCTTCTACCTCTTCTTTCTAGACCTAATTTTAATTATAACTTTAGTATACTTGTGCTCCTGATGAAGTGAACTTGGTTCATGAAACATGTTGAGATTTTGTATCGAAATAAAGTGATGTAAACAATGTTATTTGTGTTTTAATAAAAAATAAATAATGCCATCACAAAGTGAAAAGCAGTTAGAAGAAGTTTTCTTCGAAAAATTACAAATACTTCGAACTTCTTTCAAAATATGGAGTTAATGGATTTTACTTGATACACCACTATTATTCTAATTTTTCTCTTTTAACCGGAGTTACACCACTATCATATGTCACACAATTATTACCTACTTCTAGAATCTAGAGAAAATTACGAAACTGGAGTTACACCACTATTATTGTCGCAAAATTATTACCTACCTCTAGAATCTAGATAAAATATTGAATCTAATTTTTTCTCAACCCATGTTCATAGTACATTTTTTATTTTGCAGTGCTTTCAAGTTTGGCTGTCAGTTGGTTGGTCAGTATGGAAAACAAGCACAGATGCTGAGATTCTGTATAGATTGTACAAGTTGGTATATGCCCTCAGCACCAACACTAATCAGTCTCAGGTAGTGAAGGACTGCCAAGTTTCCGTAGAAAAGTGTATTGTATTAGTTTTCTCTCTGTGCACAAAGGAAGAGAGGCAGAAACTATTGAATGCTGAAAATGTAGAAATAATCAAGCTGGGAAAAGGTTTCGCCAGAAAGTGGGCTTCTTTGAAGCGAAAAGTCAATGTTTTGAAATAAATAACCTAATTGAACAATTTAATTAACAAAAGTGATACTAATTTTATATTCAATTGATTTTTAAATAAATATTTTTTATTTATTTTATTTTATTATTTTTAATCATTAATACCATACCTGAGTCTTACTAGGCGTTGGAGAAATTGGAGGAAGAGGAATGTTGGGAAATTCCTCCCTATTACAGATCTAGTTGATAAACACAGCTAACATAATTTCAAACATCCTTCCTATTCTGAATGTTGTTCTTTCACCAGTGCAATAAACTGTGGAAGGAAGTGCAAAATTAGTTTTATTTAAAAAAAAATCTAAAAAAAGAAACTCACCAAGTTTTGAAGCCTGCAAATTTTATACCCAAAGGTTTCAGTTTTACAACTGCCGCATAGTTATGATTTTTATTTATCTTAATGTAGGGAGGTTATTTGCCATTAAACAGAAACTGCATTAGAATTTTGATTGAATGCACAATCTCAATGTGACCAACATGGTTGAAAATAATTTTTGCTCAGTGGTACCCTTCTAAGTTAAGTCATCCGTTTGAAAGGATTCCTCGGTTAATGGATGGCAAAGTGTCAAAGTGATATCTTATTTTGTAAATAATGATTGTAATATTTCAAATTACTAAAAAAAATATTTGGAATTGAAGACGTTTTGCGTGTGGCGAAATCAAATAATATTGATTCATACAGAAAACTGAAAACTGTTATTTCAAAACATAAAATAATGATGATGATTGTTCAAATTTTTTTTGAGTGTCAAAACATTTCTTAAGTATTTTAAAATACATTGAATCTTTTTTTTTCAATCAAAAGGTAATTTTTCCTTTTAATTTACTAATTTTGTTTAATCCTCGATCAGATACACGAGGAACATTTAATTTGTGTAATTTATTAAGTTTTACATTATTATGAAGAATTTATTATTTTAAGAAATTGTCTCTTCTCACCATGCAGTTAATCAAAATTTATTATACTGATGGAAGCCTTGTGGTTGTTTACGGCAGTTTCTACATCAAAAGTGGGGACTTTTCCAATCTCCAGCAAGCAAATTTATTGTTAAAAAGATTTCTCATGATCTTGCATGTTTGAAATCAAACCACATCTAATTGCCAACAGCCCAGAAAGTGGAGAATGTCATAAGAGAATTGTATACATTAGCTGCAGTACCAAATGTGAACTTCAAAATTCAATCTATAGGTAAATGTATCCATACATCTTCAGGGAGGAATCCCGGAAGCAGAAGTCTTTCGGTGTCATTTTTGACTAGATATTATACGATGTGCCACTTTACTAAATTAATGCGACAAATTAGTTATGAAAGAAAAGACAACTTTTACATCAACAAGTACCTGGCAGACGACCTGAAAGGTCACCACAGAGGTCATAAAATATCTCATCCGTCACTCATGTGTACCAATGCCAAAATTTGGGTACGAGTTCCCTCTTTACGAATATATCGTTCTGCCAACATAATATTGAGGCGATCCCTGTGGCGGATGCGATTATTCAAGCGAAAAATTTATTTTGTCCTTACAAACACAGTTAACTTATCTAATGAATTTGCGGGTTCACCGCATTACTAAGCCGTTATTATTTATTTATTATTATTTTTTTTTAACTTCCGATTTTATGTCCGGGTTAAATCTCCCCAATAGGAAAAACTAAACCCTTCCACACACTTTTCCACAAATGATCATCTAGTCAATCAACATTATGCAAGTGCATTATATAAGCAAAATAAATACAAGAACAACACGTCAACTCACCAGAGATCAAATGGGAAAATAATTCACCGACTCCAGATATTTTCATATCAGAGGGTTCGGTTCGGTAGAACTTCTAACAGTGCCTCTATAAATCCTACTGATCCCTCAACCAGAGATGTGCAAAATGGGTACCCAAAACCATTTGAAATGCAAAATGGAAATGGGTCAAAACTTTTCCATTTGAAAATGCAAAATTCCAAATGGTTTTTAGAAAAGCATTTCAAATGCAAAATACCCATTTTCAAAATGTATTGAAAATGCAAAATAGTTCAAAGCTCAGGTCAAATAATTAAAATAATTATAGAATTTTTAAACAATTTTGTCATTTAATAATGGACATCAATGTAGAACAAACATATTACATGATGGTAAATCCAAAAACACCACGACTACAGATTATGAAACCACAAAAAATTTGCGCGGGACTAATGTTGCCAACGTAAAAACATAGAAATAGAAAGTGCTATATAACATTTAATATTACAGCGTCATGGCCACATTCAGTATTTGAATCAGTATTTATTGTAATGGTATCACTCAATTGCCAGGGCTCCTACCAGGGAGCAACTTAACAAATGTAAATTATCTCTCATAGCGAGGTTGAGGACTGACTGATATTTGGGGCTTATGAAAAAAAGATAAGTGGAGAAAGTAGGAAGAATGTTGCAAAAAAGCATTTAAAATTCAAAATGCAAAATGGTTTTTAGAAAAGCATTTAAAATGCAAAATGGAAAATACCCATTTTGCATTTCCATTTGAAATGGATTTATTTGAAATAAAGCACATCTCTGCTCAACATAAATATTTAAAAATATTTCGTTATCCCACAAGTATTCAGAATGACCGACTTTTGCATCTTTATATATAAATTTTTTGATAGATCTAATACGCCTACATTTTTAATGAGAGAGCTAGGTGTAATGCCAGTAGCCAAAATAACTAATGGTAATATTTTTATAGTCTGAGAATGCCAAATTCTTTTTATTTCATTTCCTAAATCTGTGTATTTTCTTATTTTTTCATTAACAGATTTTTGAATATTACAGGAATTTGGAATAGCGACATCAATGATATAAGTTATTTTTTTAATTTTGTCATGTAAAACTATATCGAGTCTATTATGACTAATCGTTCGGTCTGTTAGTAAAGTTTTATCATAATATATTTTATAAAATTTGTTTTCTAAAAATGAATTTGGTTCGTATTCATAATATGGTACTATATTACGGCAGTCAATCAAGTTATGTTTAATTACCAAACTTTGGTGAATTATTTTTAAAACTTGATTGTGCCTAAATGTATACTCGGACGGTGCGAATATAGAACATCCCGATATAATATGTTCTATAGTTTCCGGAAAAACCAAAATCTACATTTCTACACAAATCATCAATTTGATTTGTATCTTTGATTATATGCTTCCTATAATTTTTAGTATTAATGACTCTATCCTGAATGGCAAGCATAAATCCTTCTATTTCTGCGCTCAACTCTCCAATACTCAACCATTTGTTTGACGAAAATTTGTTAACATACGTTTGGTTGAGATAATTGAAGTGTTTTGCGTGTAAAATTTTATTTGACCAGGAATCTAATAATTCCTGGTTGGGATTTATAAAAATGTTGGCATTCTCATTGTATAAATTTAAAGGTGTAATATTTCTATCTGCCTTGCAAATTATTTTGTGCATTTCTGAGCTATGAGCTTTCCTATGGACAAAAGTTCTTAGCATTTCTACCTGATTATGTTTCAAAGAAGTTATTTTGACTATACCTCTACCTCCTAAATTTCTAGGTAAATTAACTCGTTCTATAGCTGAATTTGGATGATGGCAATTACAACTGTGTTAGCGTAGTTCTAATTAATCTTTCTATGTTATCTAAATCTGTATTAGACCATTTAATTATGCACAAATGAGTACGTTAATCAAGGTATTGCCCAAGTATTTATTGCTTTTACTAAATTTTTAGCAGATAGATTGCATTTTAAAATTTTCCTGAACCTAGTTTGAAATTTAATCCTAATATCATTTTTAATACTAGTATGGTCTAATCTATTCAGAGATGTGCAAAATGGGTACCCAAAACCATTTGAAATGCAAAATGGAAATGGGTCAAAACTTTTCCATTTGAAAATGCGAAATGCAAAATGGTTTTTAGAAAAGCATTTCAAATGCAAAATGCAAAATACCTATTTTCAAAATGCATTGAAAATGCAAAATGGTTTCTCAGGTCAAACAATCAAAATAATTATAGAATTTTTAAACAATTTTGTCATTTAATAATGGACATCAATGTAAAACAAACATATTACATGATGGTAAATCCAAAAACACCACGACTACAGATTATGAAACCACAAAAAATTTGCGCAGGACTAATGTTGCCAACGTAAACTATGTAACATTTAATATTACAGCGTCATGGCCCCATGTTCAGTATTTTTTGTAATGACAGGGCTCCTACCAGGGAGCAACTTGACAAATGTAAATTATCTCTCATAGCGAGGTTGAGGACCGACTGATATTTGGGGCTTATGAAAAAAAGATGAGTGGAGATAGTAGGAAGAATGTTGCAAAAAAGCATTTAAAATGGAAAATGCATTGAGAAAAGCATTTAAAATGCAAAATGCAAAATGCTTTTTAGAAAAGCATTTAAAATGCAAAATGGAAAATACCCATTTTGCATTTTGAATTTCCATTTGAAATGGATTTATTTGAAATAAAGCACATCTCTGAATCTATTTGATTGTGGGTATCCTAAATACTTATAAACCTCATCCCTTTTCATACTAGTAATTTGGAAATTTCTAAATATACTCTCGTCCCCATCTACAATTTTGCCTTTCTCTATCGATTGGGGATCGATTGGGATTGAGGATCGTTCTACATTTATCTAAACCAAAAGTCATTTTGATATCATCTAAAAAGTTTTTAACTACCTCGATCATTTTCTCTAAATTTTGTTCAGAATTCGAAAATAATTTTATGTCATCCATAAATAATAAATGCAAAATTGTACTACTCTCCCTTGCTTTTAATTAACATTTTAGATAGAGGATTTAATGCTAAGCAAAACCAAAGAGGATTCAATGAGTCTCCTTGAAAAATTCCTATTTTAATTGAAATGCCCGGTATTACTATTTTCGTACCTTTTAAATTGATAAGTAAATTTGTATTCCAAAAGGACATAATATTTTCCAAAAAGCTAATAATAATGGGGTTAATTTTATATATATTTAATACTTTGATCAGCCACGAGTGCGGGACACTATCGAAAGCCTTTTGGTAGTCTATATAGTAAGTATGTAAATTACGTTTTCGAGTTTGAATCTGTTTTAGAATTACAGAATCAATAACTAATTGTTCTTTACATCCCATATGTTTTCTACAACAACCATTTTGTTGTTCAGATAAAAAAAAAAATTCATCTAAATAGTATATATTAAATCTGTCAAGCAAGAGGTTAAAATTTTGTATATTGTCGGTAAACATGTAATGGGTCTGTACTGAGAGGGATTATTAATATTTTCGCTTTTGGGCAACATATAAGTAATGCCCTTAATTTGGAAAATTTTGTGGTTGACTGACAAATTTCGAAAGATTTTTTGCCAAAAGAGGATGTAAAGTAGTCAGACGTTTGTACCAAAAATTATGTATCCAATCGCAACCCGTGGCTTTCCAATTATGAGTATTTTTAATAATTTTGGTTAACAATTCAACCGATATATTAGAAAAACTCATTTGTTCAATGCCTGAAAAATTGAGTTCTTCATTTTCTATCCAGGGACTTGACTCGTTATGTTTTATATCTTTACTCCAAATTTTAGTCCAAAAATCGCGCATATCTGATTCAGATGGCAACGGAATATTATTATTCTAAATAATATTTTGTTTATCGTCAAGTTTGGAATAAAATATTTTTTCATTTTTCTGGAATAATCTGTTATTGAAGTGAAACTTCTTTACGCGCGTCATGCAATTTCTAGGACCGGAGTAAAACCGACTCATGACCGAAACGAAAATGCGGGTACCCCCACCACCGATTAAAGTTCATTTGATCTAGTCAAAGTTTTGAAGTAACATATAAATGCTTCTTAGCTCATCTCGACAACTGGCGTTGGTGGTGTAATGGTCAGCATAGTTGACTTCCAAGCAGTTGATCCGAGTTCGATTCTCGGCCATCGCACATTATTTTTTTTGTTTTTAACGCCTTTTTCATTCAATATCTTATTTTTTAGTAGGTCAGAACATTTTTTAAAAGAAAATAATATTGCAAAATAATAAAAACACTTATCTCACTGTGATAAAACATTACTCCGCTAGAGCGCGCTTTGCGTTATTGTGTTGGATTAAAATTATTATCTAATCCGTATATTATGATAATTGTATTACATTTATTTAATTAATTTATTTATTTTGATAATATGTAATAATTTACAGAAAAAAAAATTAAAACTATCTCCCTCTGATAAAATATCCGTTCGCTAGAGCGCACTACGCGATCTTGTGTGGGATTCTATTTCTGTACATTGTACATTATTTTTAAAAATATATTATATTTTGGGTGTGATGTAGGTAACATTATAAAACATAACAAGCTCTCATATTTTCAGAACCTACATAATATAATCAATTTATGCGGCTTTGCTTACAGTTGGTGCTCAGCGTGGTTGGCTTTCAATCAGTTAAGCGAGGTTCGATTCTCGGCTGTGGCATTTTTGAAGTGAAACCTTGTTGAGGTGGGGGAGCCGCTCACGAACGTTCTCTCTCTTCTCTTCTTTCCTCTCTCTCAGACACCAGCGAACTGCGCCACGCCAAGCATCAGCTGAAACTAGAAGTTTCACTTCTGTCTTGCGTAGGCTTGACACACCCACTTTTTTATTTTTTTTATTATACCTATAATTATATCTGTTGTACATATAATTTACTTATTATTATATAAGAAAGATATATACGTAAAGAGGGAACCTTTACTTAAATTCTAGAATTCGTTTCATTCAGATGGCGGATGAGATGTCGCATTGCTAGGTGATCTGCCAGGCACTTGTTATCTTCAGAGGCAATAAAATATCTCATCCGCCACCCGAATGAAACTGATGCCAGAATTTAGGTATGAGTTCCTTCTTTACGAATATAACATAATCATTCTGCCAACATAGTTTTGAGGAGAACCCTGTGGCGGAAGCGATTATTCAAATGAAATATTGCCGTTTTTCTCATAGACACTGCCAACTTACCCACTAAATTCACGGGTTTGCTGCAAATATTATGTCAGCAAAACGATACATTCGTAAAAACTTAAATTCTGGAATTTGTGTCATTCAGGTAGCGGATGAGATGTCGCAATGCCATGTGATCTTTTAGGTCGTCTGCCAGGCACTTTTTACCTCCATAGGCAATAAAATAGCTCGATTTAAACTGATGGCAAAATTTAGGTGTGAGTTACCTCTTTACGAATATATCGTTCTGCCAACAAAATATTTACGTGAACCCTGTAGCAGATGCGATTATTCGATCGAAAAAATGCCTTTCGCCTCACTGAAACCGTAAAATTACCTACTGAATAGTTAATTAATAATATGAAATTTGCACTTATATTTTTTATAATATTCTTAATGTAGTAATCTTTCACATAGATTGATTTATTCATCAATATGAGTTCTATGAGTATGCGAAAAGCTATAAATTAAGGAAAATAATTCCTCTCAGGGCCTATGATATATTTGTATATGCTGGGTGGAGGGTATTTTTAGGAAAGTATGAAGAGGAAGTTCTGGGAAGGAAAAAGGCATGAGGGGTGGGTCAGTGTGTAGACTTATGAATCCATCCCCCCCACTGCGGTGCAAGGCGATGTTCCGAGAGAGTCATGCTGGAGATGCCAAAAGGTCTCCCGATCTGGCCCGCCCGCAGTAGGTGGGCAGGCGAAAGCATACATAGCTAGGACCCGGACAAACCTCAACCCATGAACGACGCCTGGCGCGAGTAAAATTTTAACGCCTAATAATTAAGATAATCTCAAATGCGATGTGTAAGGAGTTAGGAATTATCAACGCCGTGCGCCTTAGTAATTCGGCGTCCGAAGCGGACTGCTCCAATTGCGCCCGCCTAGGACTTCTAATTCTTCATTCCGATAATTTTAATGAGTAAAGTAGGTAGGTAGCCGTAATCTAGGCACTCTCTAGGAATACCTTCTCTAAAATTTACACATCTTATGAATTTATTTTTTATTCTTCCAATGGTGTGTGTCGTGTGAATTAACTTCATAATTTGAGACCAAACTGTGGAATTATACTCGATATGACTCCTTACTAGTGACAAATACAATGTTTTGATAGTGTTGATATAATGAAGGTCATTAGATACTCAAATAAAGCCCAACATTTGCAAAGCTTTTTTGGTTATGATTTCTACATGCTTGATAAAATTGAGTTTCCTGTCAAACCATATACCCAAGTCATTCATTTCCAGTCAAACTATATACCCAAGTCGTTCATTTCCTATCAATCCATATACCCAAGTCAATTATTTTCTGTCAAACCATAACTCGAGTCATTTATTTACTGTCAAACCATATACCCAAATAATTCATTTCCTGTCAAACCATATACCCAAGTCATATATTTCCTGTCAAACCATATACCCAAGTCGTTCATTTTCTGTCAAACCATATACGCAAGTCATTTATTTTCTCTCAAACCATATACCCAAGTCATTCATTCCATGTCAAACCATATGCCCAAGTCATTTATTTCCTGTCAAATCATATACCCAAGTCATTTATTTCCTGTCAACCCATATACCCAAGTCGTTCATTTTCTGTCAAACCATATACCAAAGTTATTAATTTCCTGTCAAACCATATACGCAAGTCATTCATTATCTGTCAAACCATATACCCAAGTCATTAATTTTATGTCAAACCATACCCGGCGGAACCGCTCGTGCGGTGATCTTCTCGCGTATGTGTCGCATGTTTGGGGGCGGTGCCTGGAACGTCACGGTGAGATCCAAACGGTCGCACTAGACATATCCAAGGCCTTTGACCGGGTCTGGCACCGAGGACTTGTCAACAAATTGCCTTCTTACGGACTTCCCGCATCCCTGTGTACGTGGATTGCTGACTTTTTAAGGGATAGGTCGATTCAGGCAGTTGCTGACGGTTTCACCTCTTCCTCGCACACCATAAATGCTGGCGTCCCACAGGGATCGTTCTGTCTCCGTCTTTGTTTTTGTTGCACATCAATGACCTTTTGACACGTGCACCGATTCATTGCTACGCGGATGACAGTACAGTTCGTGATAGCTTTTTGTTTGACAAGCCCCCAAAGGGCACACAAACTCCAACGGCTCGGAGGGCTTTGAAGCAGAGAATAGACGGTTATCTCGAGAGTATTTCCTCCTGGGGTAAAAATAATCTCGTCGAATTTAATGTTTCAAAGACCCAATCCTGTCTGATTACGTCTAAAAGGGATCTAAATGATAATCTAGTCTCCTTCAACGGAAGCAATCTTCCGAACAGGCCTTCCATTGATATGCTTGGTGTAACTATAAGTGACCAGCTCAGGTATGGGGGCTCCATCGAAGCCAGAGTAAAGCTGGCCTCTCAGAAGCTGGGCGTACTGTACAGGGCCCGCAGATACTTTAATAGTACACAACTGCTGGCCCTGTACAAATCGCAAGTGCGTCCTACTGTCGAATTTGGCAGCCATCTCTGGTCCGGAGCCCCTAAATACCTGAAAAAAACCCTTGACTCTGTGCAAAAACGGGCGGTCCGTTTGATAGATTCCCCAATCTTAACAAACGGACTGCAATCTTTAGAGCACAGGCGTCAGGTAGGTATGCTGTCCTTGTTCTATCGGTATTACAATGGAAGATGCTCTGAGCAACTAGCGTCATTGATCCCTTCGGCACCGGTGCGTAGTCGGGATACACGCCAAACGCGCGCCCAACATTTGTACACGGTGGACATTTGTCACATGAGAACGGGTCGCTTCTACGATTCGTTCTTAAGTTCAACAGCTCGGCTGTGGAACGAACTGCCGGCCTCTGTGTTTCCTCCCTCCTACAACATGGGACTCTTCAAGACCCATGTTCACTCCTTCTTCTCTGCAAAAAGACCCTCCACACAGCATCCCCAAAGATGACATAGGCCCTGAGGGAAATTATTTTCTTCAGGGCCTCCTGTGTGGAGTTAATATTTAAAAAAAAATACCCAAGTAATGCATTTCTGATACAGAAACTAACGAAATGTTACTAATGGAATAAAAAAAAATTAATGTTTTTTTTTTTGAAGTGAATCTTCTTTACGCGCGTCATGCAATTTCGAGGACCGGAGTAAAACCGTGATCATTTCGCTATAGGAGCCTAGCTAATATTATATACCTAGTTTAGGTTACTCTCCAATAGAGGCAGAGCGCCCGACTGTCGTCGTGAAGAACCGAGGTTCGATCCCCGCTTTAACTAATTTTTTTTTCTTTTTGTGATTTTTTTAATACGAGGAAAAGTGATAAAATGCTCTCGTGCTGCGACTTTTAGATATTTTGACTATATAATATTTTGGTCGAAATATAGCTTACAAATCGAGCCGGCAGAGTCGCTCGGTATTTTGATTAATTATTTTTATTTTGAATCATTAAAATTACTAATCAAGGCCGATAACGCGACTAATTACCCTCGCAGACGTGCGTGACAAGTTTTTTTAGTAAAACACAGAGCCGTAAGTGAGTTTTTCAAAATTTAGAAATGTTTTTCAAATTCAGACTCCATACGGGTATGAGACTGTTAAAACACGATAGATCTTTTCCAAAACGGACAAATATACGGAAATATTTTGAAAAACGACAGATATGACTTCACACTGCCGATATATCTTCGATTCGACCCTATATAAAGCGTTAACGAGACGTTATGTGATATTATTCATTTGCCGTGTTTGAAAACGAAAATTTGCGTGGGACAAGTCAATTGAGGAGTACACGTTGTGTACGCGGTTCTCGTCGCGCGAGATACCTCTCCTCGCGGTCTAGAGGTAGAGCGTTCGACACTCGTTATGCAGGACCCGGGATCGAATCCCATATTTTTATAACTTTTATTTTTTTTTCACATGCTACTTATAAATATGTCAATAGACAGAAAAAAAAGAGAGAGAGAAGAATACTAAAAGTTTCACTTCCGTCGTGCGTAGGCTTGCTACACACTGTATTTTTTTTATCACATGCTACTTATAAATATGTCAAAAGACAGAAAAAAAGAGAGAGTGAAATGAAAAGAGAGAGAGAGAAGAATACTAAAAGTTTCACTTCCGTCGTGCGTAGGCTTGCCACACACTGTATTTTTTTTATTGTAACAACTATCCTACAACCATCAATGTAATATATCATCGAAGAATAAGATAATACTAAGAAACCTAAACGAAACATGAAATAGAACAAGACACTTCACTTCTTTATCAGCTCGACCATTGAGACCTAATTATTATACGTCTTATTTGTCGATCTAATATTGAAAAATCAGAATTAACAATATTATTTATTATTGATTATTTAATATTATTGAATGATCATAAAGTTGTAAATCTTAATTTATCTAACACAAGAAAAGCTTTTTCCCTCGAATAATCGTGTCTACCACCTCAATATTATGTCGGCAGAACGATATATTCGTAAAGCGGGAATTCATTCCTAAATTTTGGCATCAGTTCAGTGGCGTAGCTAGGTAACCAAGGGCCCTGGGGCAAATTAAAAAATGGGGCCCCCTGCTATATGTATAAACTGATTAGGTTTTATCAAATAAAAATATGAAATATACAAACACTTTAAAAATGCTAAGCTACTTAAGCTCTTTTTTGTGCACTGCAGACTGCAGGGCAGGTAATAAAATATTAAACAGTAACAACATAAATTACAATTAATACTTGGTGTAGGTTTGGCTAATAAAACGAAATAGAGAAGATTCAATGGTTTATTATATAAATGCCAGGCCTATCAACGTACCAACTGACTAAATAACAATTATATTCACAATTTTTTCCTAGCTTTAGTTTTCGCAAAAGTATCAATGACTTCGTTTAAATCCAGGCTTGATGCAGTTTTGTTTTCAATTGCTATTAGCGATAAATGTCGGAGTCGAGTTTGGCCCATCTTATTTCTTAAATAATTTTTTATTATTTTTAATTTGCTAAATGACCTTTCAGCTGCTGCAGAAGTGACAGGAATTGTAAAGAATAATAACATTGCTGTAAACACTTCCGTTAGGTCGCATTCTAGCACTCCATATTTGCTCATTATTTCCTTAGATAATTGCTGAACAGTCCATGCTTGAGTTAGTTGAGGTAAAACTAAATGGTAAATATTAATAAATTGAAGTGAAAAACTAGGGCCTATTATATCTGAATATTTTCTTTGGAATTCGTCACACTTTTGTAATAAAGTTGCTTCATCAACATGTAATAAAAATGTTGGTGTTAGAAAATCGAATATATGACAGACTGCACTCATACCAATAAAACGTGTATCTAATTGAGATATTACTGTGTCTAGTACATTATTGAAAATCTCAATTTTAAATATTTTTTCTCGGTTTGGAAATCGGTGATCAGCAGCTAATTCATCAAAATGTTTTTTAACTTTTCTTTGCCTTTTTTCTTGAAAATGGGTATCAATACCATATTTTCTTGCAGTTTCACTGGCTTTGCACTTGAATAATTCGAAATCATTTCTATAAATTTGCAACTTTGCTTTGGTCTCTGCTAAAACTTTACTCGCCTCGCCCAAATCGATGTCACATTTTTGTAAAGTTTTGGATGCATAATTGATGTCGTTCAATACACTGTGCATGAATTCGCAAAGCAACACGAACTCGAAATTTAGCATTTTTGTTTTAATACTCTCTGCTTCACTACGCTCATCTTTATTAGGATTCTTTAGAACTATTTCTGATAATGCTTTGATAATATCAAAATAACGAAGTTTTATTGCAGATATCGTATTGACCCTACTGGACCATCTAGTCGGATTTAGTTTTTTTAGAGTGGTTTCCGATTCGCCAGTGAATTTTGACAGTAGATCCCAACGTTTGATGCTGTTTCCGAAAAAGTTATACAAATCTTGCAACGTTGCGAAAAAAATCTGTATTTCCACACAACTGCTAACGGCATCATTGATCACCAAATTTAAATTATGAGTGGCGCAATGTACGTACTCTGCGTTAGGCTGGATATCCTTAATATGTTTTTGTACACCATTATACACACCACTCATCACACTGGCTCCATCATAGCCTTGCCCCACACATTTTTTTAAATCAATATTTTTGTCGATAAATAATGTTGTCACTTGGTTGACTAAATCTACTGCGCCATGTTTGATGGCTGCATAAAAGCCTAGAAACACTTCTTTTACTTCTATATCAATTGGCTGTCCATTTTCCGATCTAGTTATTACTGCATACCTCACAACAATGCTTAACTGATCTACCTTCGATATGTCCTGTGTCGTATCCATTGTGATGGCAAAAAACGGTGACGCTCTAATTTGTTCTAGTAGATGGGTTTCGAGTTTGGTCCCCAAGCCCTCAATCATTTCATTTTGAATTGTTGCACTCAGATATCTTGTAGATCCTAAAAACATAAAAAAACACAATTTCAAAAAAGTCAAGTCAAGTTAAACAGTTAATAATTATAAACAAAATAAAACGATAAAAAAACTTAGATATAATTATTATTACCTTTTGGCATATCCAAAACTTGCCGCAAAATGTGATCATATCGGGCGACAAGCTCTACAAAGGACAGAAAATTTCCGTGGTATCCTTCCTGACTTAAGTCTTCTTGATGTCCTCTCAAAGCCAAAGAACTCTTTGCTAGGGTAAGTATGATATCGCATAACCTTTGAAGAACCATTTTCCAAAATGATGCTTCTTTGCGAATTTCATTTTCAAGTTCCTGGTCGATATTATTAGTATCGTTTTTTTTCCAAAATTCATACACAGCACATGCTTCCGAATGGCCACTCGAACAACTGTGTTGTTGAATTCTTTCTGATAAATGCTTCCAATCTCGAATTCCCGTACACCAAACATTATTCCTTTGTGAAGCAAATAACCAGCAGGGTTGACAATAGGCAGCGTCTAGTATTTTGGAATAACACAACCAAAAACGATTAACTGGCCCATATTTAGAACACGAAAAGTAGTACGATTTTGAAAAACACCTTTTGTTCTGGTTGATGTCTGTTGGAAAAGGTCCTGAAGGCTGTAAAGGCCCCATATCAAGAATTTGACGTTTTTCGTTATCACTTAATATTTTGTTCGTGAAGTTTCCCAAGTCATAAGAAGATTTGTCGTACACATTTTCGAAAAATGTAGAGGTCTGTGGTTCCTCCAAACCCTCCGCTTTTATGTGTGTCATGCAAACATCATCCACGTTCACATGATCGGCGGCGGAGGTATCTCCAACTGCAATAATTGTCGAATCTTCTTCAGTAGGCTTCTCAACCAACACTGCAGTTACCACATTATTTGAGTCACTATCAATATAAATATTTTGGTCAGATGTACTTGCAGAAGGTTGAGTAAAAAACTTGTCAATTTTGGGCAATTTTTGTTTACTATATTCTCTTTCTTGGCGTTGTTTGCGTTTAAATGCACCACTCTTCTTTTTATCCATATTTTAATACGCTACAAGTGTCGTTAGGGAATGACGCACATATCACTATCCGTCAAATTGACAACACTGCCAACCTACAGAAAGAATTTAGGGGAATTCCCTAGGCATAACTTTTGAATTTCTCTCAACTGAGTTGTCATGATTAAAGTGGGGTTGCAAGTTGCAACCTGTCATTCTTATTTTGAAAATGGGAGAAATTTCCAAAAGTTCAGTTCGATCGAGATTTCTGGTAAGGTAAGGATTCGAGGGCCCCCTGAGCTTGAGGGCCCCGGGGCACTGCCCCGCGTAGCCCCTAGGTAGCTACGCCGCTGCATCAGTTTCATTCGGGTGGCGGATGATTTATTGCTTCTGGAGGTAACAAGTTCCTGGTGGATGACCTAAAAGATGACTTAGCAATGCGACATCTCATCCGCTATCTGAATGAAACAAATTCCCAAATTTAGGTAAAGGTTTCCTCTTTACGAATATATCGTTCTGCCGACTAAATATTTGCAGTGAACCTGTGAATTCATCAGATAATGTTAACAGTGTTAGCTCCGTATGCCTCAGAGTTCTCCTCAATATTATGGCGGCAGAACGATACTCTTAGGTATTTTGTTTAGTAATTGGAACGATATATTCGTGAAGAAGGAACTCCTACCTAGATTTTGGCATCGGTTTTATTTGAGATGAGATGTTTTATGACTTCTCGAGGTCACTTTTCAGGTCGTCTGCCAGGTACTTCTCCCGATGTAAAAGTTGGCAGAACGCATAAGGCCCATTGTCCACGTAACCGCGCGTCATACGCACGCTTTCGTCAATTGACGATTGCAAGACGAATGCTTGCATCTTACGTAGAAACAATGAAATCTGTGTCCACGAAGCGGCAACGTCACGTCAGCCGCTCGTCATGCGTTCGTAATGCAGTGCGCGCGGCAACATGTCACTACTCGACCGACCGCATTGCAGTATTTTGTCTTTGTATCAGTGATCCAACAGTAGAGACTAAATTTTGGTACTTATGTTTAGTCATTCGGTAAAATGATTGAAATACAGAATCATCTTCTGATAACTCTCTGGCAGCAACAAACAATCTACAATTTATATTTATTTCGATTTATGGATGAATCCAATACTTTCTTCGCCTGTTTCGTCGTCTTCTAATAAAATTGTATGCTATAATCACTTCATCGTCATCACTTGACATTTTCACAACAAAAGACGTGCTTTCTCGATGCTAGTTGAAAGAAAACTGAGACGTTTTGTAACGTGCCTGACTATTGCATGAAGCAGCTTTGACATAACAAATATGCAAAATACGCCTATCTTCATTTGTAGGTTACATGCATCCTACAAAAGAAAACTGTGTGGACAATGGGCCTAACCAAACGACACTACTATTTGCCGTTAGTTTTTTTACAGTGGCATGTCGGATAATATCTAGCCAATAATGACACCTAATCCGTTTCCGGGATCTCCCGAGCAGAAATCTTTTTAATCTTATTTCGCATATCATCGCTTTACTAATATATCCAACTACTCTACTCTACAACTGCCCTAAGTGAGGGTATCTTCAAGGTGTCCTCTGAACCAACCATTCATTTAAGACATTTTTATGTATATCGTTTTTTAATATAAATATAAAACGTATAAAATTTTTTTTTTAAATTTTGTCATTATTTATGAATACAAAAGTGAATATTTGTCAAAATGAGGTTCTCTTTATTTTTTATTACTACAACATGGCACGACCAAGTAAATCAAATACTTGAGTCGGGTCATGTTCAATGTGGACAATGGGGTTCTTCTTTATTCTATGGATCATGTCAAGAGTCTGAATAGGGTGACCGGGTATCTCATTAAAATGACAGTTCAACACACCTACAAAAAGTGATATAAAGTCATGAAAAGTGATGAAATAAAAACTGTTTATTTTATCAATTTTAATGACTCTTTATCACTTTTTAAATGTGTGTTTAATTGTCATTTTGATGAAATATCATGGAACCAGTAGGTACTGTGGTTGGCAGGCTTATACATGAATAAATAACATTTCGTGAATTTTTCTCTACTCCAAGAAGGTAATAAAATTAACTTCTTCTCCGAGAATAAAGAAGTAAATGCGGCATTATTCAAATTGGTTCACAAACAATAATTCCCCTTGAAGTTTGTTCGGCTAAGTCAATCCCGCGGAACTTCACACATTTAATTTAACTTCATTCAAAAGTAGTTGTCCTGAAAAATTGCGTTTTTCTTTCTTTAAATTGGGATGATTTTTTCATATTATTTTCGCCGCTCTCTGAAGAAATGCTGGACTAGTATAAGATTCTAGCAATCTTATGACAGCACGAAGTTTTCAAATACGTAGATAAGCACTATTATTATAAACCTGGGATAAAAACAATTTTTTATCTCAGGTTATTGGTTGCAATTGCAAAGTTTGTACGTGATGTAGTTATAAGGTATAACATAAGTAAAAAATCTTTCTTTTCACAATCCTCACTAGGGTTTCTTTTTCTGAGGCAGCCTGTAATTTTAAACTTTTGTATTTAGTTTCAAGTTGTCTTTACATCGCCTTTATATTGTTTGTAAGTTGAATATCACTTTGTTCTCTCAGCCATGTTTTAAAATTATCAAATAGTTTCGTAAAATAAAACTAACTTCATTCTTAACTCTATCTGTGTGTAAGAAGCAACAAAAACTCTCAAAAGGCGAGCTGGTATGTCATGAAATTTGCAATGATTTTCTGTCTGAAATTTACATTTCAACGCAACTACTTTCGGTTCTCAACATCATTTTTATCTTAAGCTAACGAGCTTTGAAATTTCTATATTGCGGTCAAAATACATCGCCCCGTAATAATGTGTACATACATTGATAGATTCGTTGATTTATTATTTTATTCTGAATTATAAAATAGTTTTTTAACACAATTTATTAGTAGGAAGCTTAAAATGGTCGGAAGCTGTCTACACGACCTTGGCAAATATATTTTTAAAGAATTTTGCTTACTTTGTAAAATAAAATTGCAAACAGGCTTATATTGTGGTAAAACAAATACATCCAACATACGGAATTTGCGTACGGAAATTCTTATAAAAGGTTGAATTTTTAATAAAAAATTCTCAAAAATGTTTTTCATTCTTGTAATCATAATAACATTATTTTTGTAGATCTCGGAATTTCATATTTTTTATCTGTCCTAATAATAATAAATTATTTTCAATCGACCCAAAATTGTAGAAATAAGTAGATAGGGGACCTACGTACAATAAGGTTATTCTGACTAAGAAAAAAATTGATTTTGAAAAAATGATTTTAGACATAAAAAAAAGTGTTTAAAAACAATAAAATGAAAAGATATTCCTAGATAATTATTTGTTTACACACAGAGAAACATTAATATTGGTGGTTTATTAAAAATCTCTTCACATTATTCGTAATCACGTTAAAAAGGGATTGCAGGCCGTTTCCTGATAAACTTTTAGTCATTTTATAATAAGTGTTCATGCTCCTGCATTTGCCTTGATAATATATAATGACGAAATGCGAGAATATGGTGATTTTTATGAACACGTGTTCGGACACCGTGATAATACATTCCTTTTTTTACTAAAATGTTAACAGGAAACCTATCAGTTCTTTCGTTAAGGGCCATTTTTAACCGGGTTACGAATAATTCGAAGAGATTCTTAATATTAACCTATTTTTCTTCGTGCATGTCCAACGATATTTTTTCAAGCATGAACTTTTTCCGTTTTTCCCCACTAGGGCATAGGTACATAGTTGCTGGGCAAACTAAATAATGATGTCTAATCATCGCATTATGATAACAAGTACGCCGAACAGACTTCTTGGGTCCATTCATGACAGGCGACACAAAGGACTGAGTCTTCAATATGTTAGCAGATAGTGCAAAAATAGTCACGGTTCTCTGTCGTTTCTGCAAGTGTCTTCTTTTGTTTTATAGGTTTTTTCCTATTGAATAAACCAGATTTATCATATGAAACTTTTGTCGTCGAAGTAGCAGCCTCCAGTTTTGGTTTTTGCTAATTGGCCCGGAATAACGGTTGATTTAAAGCTGGGCATGGTTGGAATATCGAGCTTGGCGCGTATATAATCCGTATTGGTCAGAAGCCTAGATATCAGTTATATTACACGTGTTGTCTTTGATTTTAATAGAAGAATGTGCATAGTTTTTTTTTAATGTAAAACCATATTACTGTCTTACCAAAATCAATTATCTGTGCTCTCTACTGTCATCGGGAGATCGAGAGCTTTTAAATTGTCCAATGTTTTAGGCGGGATTCTTTTGCCAGTTGATTTATCGATAAAGTTCCTCACTTCAATCAGCATAGTGCTTATTAAATTTTAAATAATATTTATTTTCTGGAGAATGCACTATTTATGAAAATATAACGAACAATCCGCTGAAAAACTCGGAACTTCTCTGTCAGAACGTTGAAAAATCCCACCTATAATACTGTACTAGACTATTTGTCTATTTAAGATTGATTATTATTTATTAACATAGACATACATCCCTCTTCGCTCGATGAATATAATACTCATTCTGATTCACCGATCATTTTCACAGAAAAAAATGTATGTAGTCGCTGCGCACGTGTTAAAACCGTACGCGTAGCTCGTGGGTGGTTTATTTATGCGTAGCTCGCTCAGGGACCGGCCAAGAAAGATCACCAATCTAGCTCGTGGGTGGTTTATTTATGCGTAGCTCGCTCAGGGACTGGCCAAGAAACATCACTAATCTAGCTCGTGGGTGTCGCTCAGGGACCGGCCAAGAAACATCACTAATCTAGCTCGTGGGTGGTTTATTTATGCGTAGCTCGCTCAGGGACCGGCCAAGAAACATCACTAATCTAGCTCGTGGGTGGTTTATTTATGCGTAGCTCGCTCAGGGACCGGCCATGAAAAAATTTTTGCAATTATTAATTTTGGCCGTCTCACCTGTCCGTGTCCATTTACATATATTGAAAACGATTATATTTAACGCACGCTGCTGTGGCCAATAATCGCGTATTTTGGCTGTACCAATATGGTCTGAGCAGGGCCGGGTGCAATTGGGGCAGTCCACTTCGGGCGCCCACTTGCCAAGGCGCCAATGAATACCTAATACAGTGCCCTAGAGGTGTTTACTAGCGCCAGGCGCGGTTTGGTTCAGGGCAGGCCCTGAGCTTAAGAATTCTCAAAGGCTTACTGTAACTAGTCTGGTGATATCCTAATTTTATTCCATAAAATTAATTTGATTGGCTTATCGCAATCGTACCTATAATATTTGGCTGGAGAAAATTAAATTGATAAATTAGTCTAAAATCCTATAACTTCCCACAAGGGAAGGGGGAGCGGAAGTATAGCGAGTGATTTTCCAGAAAAACAAGGTTGTTCACCATTCACTAACATTTCACTCATCTAAAGAATTTTTATATTGTAATAGGGAGCATCTCTCGTCAAAACACCGATTACGTTGCAGTTTTACGCATTTTTTCGAACCACCCCACTTAGACGGTGAAGATTGTAAAATTATGATTCATACAAGCTTCTTGGTTTTGGAACAAAGCTCGCGGGTTCTATTTCCGGCGTTGGCAAAATAAAATAAATGTAGAATTATTTCACATAACATAGGTACGATTAAAAATACTTAAATATATTTGTACTTATTACTCTTAATTACTCGCCATCCACCTCCTTCAGCTTTACAGTATTCCTAAAGATGAGGATGCCATTGTTGATAGATCTACTGGCTTCTCTTATCATACTTCTGGTATTACATACACATTTAACAAAAGACTTATAAGTACTTACCTATATCAACGGATTCATAGTTTTCAAATGCAAGTTTGTACAACTTGTCAAGTCTTAAAATCTTCAAAAGAAAGATAGTATTTTATGGTGGAAGTCATTGAATTTCCGCCCTCGTGAAGGATAATTGCTGCTTGCTGAAAAGCTTGCTCAAATGCTTATTCAGAATAGAAAATGCATCGACGGGGCATAAAAGAAACTGCACAAGTGAATTTTTCAAATTCTTTTTATTTCTCAATGTTTTTCTTTACACAAAGATAATATTATAACTGACGTTTCTGCATTTTTTTCATTTTAAATTAAACATATCAATAGAACCCAAACTCCTGTTACAAAGCTTAAATTAACAACTATAATTACAAATATTTCACATTATATCAACTACATAACATTTTCATTTTATTTTAATATACAATCATACAATATCAATTACAAAAATATTACAATATACATTAGAATCGGTACCTACCGTTATAATTACATTCTTTAGAGGTTTCGTTGAATTGACCCTACACGGAGTTTGGGTGTAAATGAGCCTTGCATACGATCAAAACCTTCCTACATACTTACCTAAGCACTGACAGACAAGGTAGCCGACCAACTTGTTCAAATACAATTTCTTCAATTGTGGATCTATTTACTCGAGTTACCCCTAATAACATAGCAGCCATACACGAAAATTGATAAAACTAATCACAATTTTTTAAAATACGAAATGAAATAGAAATTTCGTAAGTTCGAACATCTACCACTAGAGGCGTTGTCGGTGTATAGGCATTTATGTAGGATGGAATTGATATGACAATCGCTATGGAGGTGACCGGTGACCAGACACCAAACACGGAATGCAATGTCTTTGGGAAATAGATCGTACAGAAACTGGAAACCTCACTGTGTTACTAGAATAAAGCGCGTGTGAACACTACAGCGTGAAACCTAGTTAGGTGTTTCTTCACAAGACAACCTCACATGTTTCAAAACCAAACGCTTCAAAATTCATACATCACTTCTATCGTAAATACAACACATAAAATAATAATTTACTACTATCAACTATGAAATCACTTTCCTGATTTTTTTCAAAACAGAAACAAATTTAAAATAATTTAACCTAAACTTTTGTTTTAAAACCTATGGTTTTAAGCTATCATACAACAAACATGTTGTAGTTTAATGGTTGACAGAAGTGACCAAGTTGCTCAAATGAGGCGGTTAACGCTAAAGTGACATAAGCCCAAAACACCGGACTCTGATAAACTCGTTCAAAGTTTAGAAATGTGAACACTTTGCAAAAACGTTTTTTGGGTTATGTCATTTTTTACTCAATTGCCTCGTATGTGGCCTATATAGTAGATTTGAATGCATATTTGATTTATCTATTTCAAAACAGTTATCACAAATGAGCAGGAACACTTGTGGTATAAACAAAACAATAAAAACATACGTTCAACACGTCAAAGTATTCTAATTAACAGCAACGTTCATTTTCCTAAAGCCGCCCAACCAACTTGACATTTTCAAGGGTGATGGCGATAATTTTTTTTTAAATTTCTTCCCTAGCACGGAATTTACATTCACGCCTTCTCATATCGTTACTCTTTAACATTTAAGCATTTTTATAATTAAAGCCATTGTATTGTTTTATTTTATTGTAATTGTGCAAATTATATTACTTTATGCCGAGACATGGAAAACGATTAGGATTTATTTTATATATTTATATGTTTACCTTCAAATTTGTTTCTCTGAAATTTGGTTCTTTAAGCTGCTTTCAGCTTTTATTAGGCCTATATTTAAGGCGATGCACTACGTCGTGAAGTATTTTAAATTGAGCCGCTATCAATAACAACCCTTACGTAGATGGCGATAAGGTTTAAATTCCCGCTTAACACCATCGGCCTGTTTTGATTTGTGCAAAAAAAACATGGCCAAAAGTGCCTTTTATTTTATTTTGTGGATGTTCAGGCTTAATATTTAATTTTTTTCGATCATTTTATAAATAACTTAATTTGCCACATTATACAATAAAATCATAACCGAAAATGGGTTCGTAAGTAGGGGATTTCGAACTTTAAAGCAGTTTTCATAGGCCATTACATTATTTTTTTCTTGGCTTATAAAAAGACTTGATTATTTCAAAGGCCAAGATGTATTCTACTCGCAGTATTTAATTAAAGCATCTGAAACATTTCTAGGCGACCAAATTTTCAAACCAAAAACACATGATTTTGCATTACTACGTATGGCATCGCCTTAAATTGTTTACGTATTGAAATGTGACACTTGTACACACGGTTTTCTTTACAAAATGACTTTGTCAATAATTGTATTTTATTTCAACAGTTTTTAACAGTTAAAGAAAGCACACATATTTAAATTAAGACGGTCCGTAAAGAAGCAGCGTAACCCAAACGCACGTATCTAGCTGAGGTAAACGCGTTGATCCCTTTAGGTGCGTGTTCCATAAGTGTGTCAAAAATAAATGATTTGATTATTTGATATAACTTTTTTATTTGCTAAATAAAAAAAGTAACTGCCTATATTTCCAATTTCATAAGCAGGTGTCAGGGACACATGCTATGGACCAAGTTCGAGACGTTTTCTATGGCCTAGCGCCCTAGTCTATATATCGGTGTACCGCACCTAAAGGGTTAAAGTTAAAACTTAATTTAGATACGTCACTTCTGCGCTGACCGCCTCAGTTGTGATGTGAAAGATAAATGTTTCAACAGTTTCATGGACATAACCCGAGGGACTCGGAAAACAGAAACGTATAAAATCACCCTGACATTAATTATTTATCAAAATGGAAGTCAATAATGACAAAAATGATCCAAATATGTAATTATTCGCTAAACAAGTAAAACGTATATTCACTAAAATTAATAAAAATAATTGTGTATTTATGTCGACTTCAGCATTAGCATTATGTTATAAATAAAACGTAAAAAACATATTTTATCGGCAGAGCACCTGTATATTCAGCAAAAGAGGAATTCGAGTCCAAACTAAATTAATTAACAAAATAATTCGTACAATTAAATGACTTACTTACTATATATTTTTTCAGTTAAAAATAATTCATGATTATTATTCTCAAATAAAAAATTAAATGAACAAAATAAAGGCTTCCAAAGTATGCAATAAAATTCTCATTGGGGAGAAAAGTTTTTCAGAATATTTGGAGTACTGATAAGTTCGATGTTTGTCTAAATGGAGAGAAATGTTTGACAGAATATTTGGAGTACTGACAAGTCGGGTGTTGGTCTAAATGGAGAGAAAAGTTTGACAGAATATTTGGAGTACTGACAAGTCGGGTGTTTGTCTAAATGGAGAGAAAAGTTTTACAGAATATTTGGAGTACTGACAAGTCGGGTGTTTGTCTAAATGGAGAGAAAAGTTTGACAGAATATTTGGAGTACTGACAAGTCGGGTGTTTGTCTAAATGGAGAGAAAAGTTTGACAGAATATTTGGAGTACTGATAAGTTAGGTGTTTGTCTCATTGGAGAGAAAATTTGGAGTACTGACAAGTTAGGTGTTACTAAAAATGTGTTTTCGGAAAAAAATTCTAAACCGTAATTATTTAATAACCAAGGGCATACTTACATACGATCGACTGCTCGACAGGTTAAGCAAAGATGGTCCAATTTCAAGATTCCCAAAACATAAACATTTTCTGTGATTTTTAAATATTTTTATTTATTTTCATATTTTAGTTTAAATTTAGGTTCTTGGAAATAAAATTTAAAAGGTGAAACAATTGTTAGGAATGTAGGACATTGAATGAATTGGTCGAAAAAACGACGTCTCATCTGCTTAGTTCGTTGCAAGTTAAAGTGTAGCAGCAAAGTGCGTTAACGACATTTTATTTCTAAATCAGAACAGTTTGTTTGGAGTGTGAGTTACTCATGTCTCGTATGTATAATAATATACGTTTATATTAGCTATTATAACATTCATACAAAGAATTGACATAAGACTTATTGAGCTATTACAATCTATGGCACTTGTTATGGTGTGTGAGGTGACATTACATTTGAGTAAAAACGAAGTAATCTCGCCAAGCGTGTCCATCACCGGAGCCTAAAGATATTCACAACGGAAGGACGAGCACCTCGGTTTAACCGCTATTAAATCTTACTTAATTGAAATTCAATGGACGACCGTTACATTAATATAAATTGTACTTAAGCTTTGATGTAAACAATTGACTTCGGTTTTTGTATTTATCAAATTTTAGGCATTTCTAAATAATATTCTTATTACACTTTAAAAAAACAAAATATAACTTTTATTGTGCACCCATGAAGGCATTTCCAAATCGTTTTTACATTTTATTATCAAGATGTAAACAAATTGCAGTCAAAATACATTAATAAATAATAAACAAAAAAATAATCAACAGGAACTTAATATTACGAAAAATGAGGTATGATGTATTGAAACACCCTGTTTAAAATGATTCACAAATTTAATTAAAAATTACTGATAATATAAAAATAAACATAGTGTGCAAATTATAATATTATGTAAGGTTTGTATTAATCGCCCACCGTGGTATTTATAAAAAATATTTCCAATGATATCCTGCTTTAAAAATATTTGAGAGATATTTCTGTTTAAGATAAAAAATAATTGACTTTACTCGTTTACCTACAGTAAAAACATCTTAAATTTAATGTAATGTTGAGGTGTTTGATACATACTAGATTATGTACTAGGTTTTAAAGGTAATCTGAACATCAAATAAGCAACTCTCTATGTATAACGCTACATAATGCGACATTCATTTGACAATTTATCACGAGGGTTGTGTTTGAAAATATCTACTTTCGAGTTTCATCAAACACTGGAACACGTCAAGCATCAAATATAATGATTTGAACATCAGCTAGATGGGATCAATGAAAATGTATAGCATATTTATTCAGTACTAAATATAATCACTTTGAGCTTTTGACGGAAATTATATGTACATCATTGTGTGAAAAAAATCTCGATTGAAAGCCCGAAGTGCTTTCCATTATATTCCTCTCACCATCTGAAACAAGGAAACAAAACAAGTATTAGTTAAATATACTAACAAGAAAACAGTTAAGGTTATTCAAAATTCTTGACGCCAGAGTGCATTTTTCTGTGCGAGTATTGTGTTCAACCAACTCTGGTTGCGATACTTGTACACGGATTTTCTTTTAAAGATAAATTAGTTCTAGCGAGAAACGCTATAAAATATAGTGTTGGAAACGAATTGTGGAGAATTAAAAACCATAAGAAAATGAAATTAGAATGACCCGTTCTTGAAATTTAAAGAAACGGGAGTAGAAGCAAGTGGGAAGAATGTTTAAACGACATGGGAAAATGAAATTATCTTTCTTACTGTAAAATAATCACGAACAATTTACCCGATTTTTTCCCGAGAAAGATCTTTTCATTATCGGGTTGACAGGGCGGCATTTAAATAATTACTGCCCGGGAACGGTGATCATTGGCGCGGTAAATTCCACCCGCAAGAAAAACAATTAGACCGGATAAAAATCTGCAAGCGGGTAAAAATAACCCATTTTTAAACCCTTTTTCGGCAGATAAATTCCCATTTAATTTAATTTCTCCTTGACGCAATTTTAAATTTACGCAGATTCTCGCAGTTTGGACAGCCTCGACCGCTATTTCCCCCTCCAGAGGATAAACTAACTTACAGCTCAAGACGGGAATTATTCACTTAGGTTAGACGGTGGAAATATTGACTAATGGAATGAAAAAACCAAAAAATGAATAGAAAAAATCGTTTAAAGAACGCTACGCGATAATACCTTTAGTTTTTTCACAAATTAAATAGGTATTTAATTAGTAACCAGTAGATGAAAAGTGAAAGGTGGGAATTACTCACTTTAGTTAGATTATGGATATTCTCACTGAAATATTGACAAATATAATGAAATACGAAAACTTTTTAGAAATCATTGATTTGTCAAATAAATATGGTAATTATTCAGTTGATTAATAGATTTTTGTTGTAATTGAATCAGTATTACTGAAAATTCTCCAAGAATGAATGGCTTCAAAAATAGTTAACCGAGATGGGGTAAAGAAATCCTTCTAAAACATTGAAAAATTCTGTGAAAATGTTTAGAATCAATATTTTGAGAAAATTACGCGCCGCAGTTAGTAAAAAAGGATTGTAGTTCTAAGATAAAGTAAAAATTGAAAATTATTCTAATTTTAAAATTGGCTACAGAAATCGAATAAATTGGCAAATCGGACAAAAATATTTTTATTAATTTGACAGTTTAAAAAAAAAGTATAATTATTAAACACATCTACCAATTTCGATTTTCTGTGATGAATATATATTACTACATAATGAAACTAAAATTTTTTGAAATTTCAAAAATTCTTGCTTACGAATGTGTGAATTCACAAAAGCGATAAATATAGGTACCTACCTACCTACCTATCCATAATCAGAAAATTATTTAATTAATAATTTGTGTATTTATTTTGTTTAAAATTTTGACTGATGATTTTTCAAATTTTCCAACGGTGTTCATTCGAAAAGTACATTTCTGACTTCTCTAATTTGTGTAAAAAATAACAATATAATAATAATTAAAATCAATATTTTTTAAATATTTTATAAATACTTTCAGCTTTACAAATCCCACAATTATATTATCCCGTGATTTTACACGGGTCTGCGCGCTAGTAGTATATATATTAAATAAAAGTATTAATATCATAAGTGAGTTTAGATATCATACTTAAGTAATATATAATAACACTTCGTTTATTTCAAAATCCATGAAAAAGTTTCGGTAAGACATCAATGGAATTCAAGAACATAAAAAGAGAAGGGTGGAAGATTACCTATGGGCCGCGAGCATAAATATATCAGGCCATATGACCCGAATAAGCAAGAATCACCTATAAGGAAGTTCTGCTCGTGGAATGCGGCAGGAGTGGGGAGACAAATTGTGTTCTTGCATTATACAAGGGGATGTTTTTTTCATATCGTTGATAAATTAAATAATAATACACAACTTGGTCTAAAGTCAGAATAACGAACATTATGTAAGAGATGATATTATCTGATTATTAATAAAGCAAATATGTGTGCCAAGAGTGTATGGCGGTCTATCGCGTGAAATTAAAAACAACCCTTAAAAACCAAAGTTTTTTTTTATAGTATTTTTATTAATATATTTATAAATGCATATCTTTTGGAACCGTCCCCACAGAGAATGGCTCTAAACTGATGTGAATTTTTAAAATGTCTTTTAAATATAAAAAATGGTTTGACTGAGGATTGAACCTTCCTCTTCGAGACTGACTTAAATGAGTGAACCGCGCTCTCACGTATGCGTGAGCGCTAACAAAAGGTGATAGAAAGCCTACGAAAAATATATTTTTTGTAAATAAATTCAAGCACGATACATATTAAATTGAGGCACTACTATAAATTTTAATCTTTAAAAAAAATATGTTTTAAAATAATGTTCCGACGGGGAATATGACCAAATCAAATTTCTAAGTTAATATTCAAGTTCGGTGAAAGTCCTATTCAAGTTCTATTGCTATCCAAGTACTGTGAAACAACAGGCTTATGGTGACATAATAACAGAACTTGAATAGAACTTTCAGAGAACATGAATTTTAATTTTCAAATTTGAAGAATTGTGTAAATTGTGTCAAACAACCCTTAGTGACCAGAAACATGTGGTTGATAAAAACGACAGATCGGAAAGTTGGTTCGGTGGGAAAAATGGTAACGCACCCGCCCACTAAAGCAGGGGATGGTAACGCACCCGCCCAGCAAAGCAGGAGATGGTGAAGCACCCGCCTAGTAAAGCGAGAGATGGTAACGCACCCGCCTAGTAAAGTAGGAGACGGTAACGCACCTGCCCAGTAAAGAAGGAGATGGTAACGCACCAGCCCAGTAAAGCAGAAGATGGTAACGCACCCGCCCAGCAAAGCAGGAGATGGTGAAGCACCCGCCTAGTAAAGCGAGAGATGGTAACGCACCCGCCTAGTAAAGTAGGAGACAGTAACGCACCTGCCCAGTAAAGAAGGAGATGGTAACGCACCTGCTCAGTAAAGAAGGAGATGGTAACGCACCCGCCTAGTAAAGTAGGAGACGGTAACGCAACTGCCCAGTAAAGAAGGAGATGGTAACGCACCAGCCCAGTAAAGCAGAAGATGGTAACGCACCCGCCCAGTAAATCAGGAGATTCCGAGTTCGAGTATTTAGTACACATTTTTTTTTTTTCAGTATTTTTTTTTCTAAACCAGATTAGTTCCAACACTATTAATGTCATAGTGGATAATAAAATCCGATAAAGACAAAAATAAGAAAAATGACAAGAAGAAATTAATAAGATTAGCACACCCTCGCAATCTCCAGCCCTCAACCCGTGTAGAGGCAGTGGCGTAAGTGAGTAGTGTCGGGTACATTTCAATGGGAGAGTTCAGTCGACAAGCCTTCAGCGGCGCCGGCGTCTGCCCCCTGTCTCCCCCGACTCCCCTACCACCCTAACCACCCACCCCCCACCCCACTCCTTTACACGATCTGTACGTACTTGCGCTCTAACAACCCCTCGTGTAACGGAGGTACAAGGTTGGGTGGATCAATATACAAACTTAACAGGTTATTAAATAAATAAAGAAAGTATTTTTTATTTTTTTTATGTAGGTAAGTAATATTTATTATCAATACATAAGTTTTTTTTAAATCGATTTATTCAGTAGGTACTGACTTTCTCACCCGGTTTTGAAAGCGTTTTTGTGGCACCGAAAGCCGAAATTCGTATGTTTTAAGAGAATTATACAGAAATAGATATACAAAAATCAAGGAAATATTGAAGGAGTATTGGTCACACATCAATTGAATTTCTAAGAAAAAAATGAAAACTTGCAGCACAAACACACACTTGAGACGAGGAAAACAAATGAAATAAGACTTCCATTCAGAAAAAAAAAACCAGAGTCAAAGTCGTTGATGTACCAATCAATATATTTGGCGAATTACCAGAAAAAAATTAGAAGAAAATATAAACAAATTTAAACTCAAAAACATGTAACATGTAAACATGTTTGATTTATACTAAACAATGTTTTTTAAGTAGGTAACTATGTAGGTACCTATTTAAAACACCACAAATAGTAATTAATATTTGTACATCGTTTTAGACACTTTAGAGTTATAGATATTCCCTGTATAGAATATCCAATACTTGAAGAGGAGGTACTATACTGCCGTGGTAACTAAAAACACAGTCTCTTCCTTGAGAGCCTCATGGAAGACGCTGTTTTTAGTTACCACGACGATATACTTCTGAAGATTTATTTTCATACGATATGTGTTTTGGATGTTTGTTTTGTATGACATCATCAATCAACCATGCTGATTTCGGTTCTGTGATGTAACTCTGGTTCAATGAACTCGGGTTTGTTTTGAATTTATTTGTCATTTCCAAATTGGAACTGATTGTGTCAAGAATTCAGACAAACGATAAGTAGGTACCTACATCTAATATTTTAACAGAATTTTTTTTAATTGTAATTTTCAAAATGAAACTGAAAGAAAAAACTGAACACCAACCAGAACGACCTAAATATAATATGATATTTTTTCACAAGAAAATAATTTAAATTCTATGAGTACTAGTAATTTTTTTTATTATAGAAGAAATATACATAGAAAATTAAAATAAAGAAAACTATTCTGTATTTGAAATGTGTATTTCTTTTCTTAAAATTTCTTTGGGTAAATCTTGACAAGTAAAGTCAGATTTCGTGATTTTTCAAGGGTCTGTGCTTTTTAGCTAACATGCAATTACCTATCAATCCTACGATAATATTAAAAATTATTCCTGTCACATTTAGTCCTCGTGACTTGTTCGATTTTTTAAAAATGATCTATCTTGTTGCTTTTGTTGGAATGTAAATGATATCATGAGCTGAAAATGATTGTGTTAAGAAAATGTAAATTTTCTAGTATAAATTAGTTTTGCTAAAAATACCTTCCTATCAACGATTAAAATATAACTTACAAGTGTTTTGTCTATGGTGCATAACATCACCCTTATAATAGGTATGTGCTGGCTCTCCAAAACTGTAGTTACGCGAGTTACGAAACATTTTTCAAATCCCGAAAGAACACACTTGGAATTCGAATCGCCCCGGATGAAAATTTGCCGGGTTTTTCGTGTGGCGGGTCGGTTGGCGCCATGTCGGTCAGCCCGCGGGCCATCTATCTCCAGTAGTTTAGTGGGGGGGGGGGAACCACGTGGGCTGCCAAACAACTCCGCGAGGGAAAAGGGAACTTCGAATTATTGTAAAATTGAATAGATTCCGTTCCCGCCTTTTAGCTGTGACGTCATTGGTACCCATACGTATCATACATAAATGGAAGGTCGTCAGATATTACTTGAGTGGTGTGATCTGAGATTAGCCGTTTCCGATATATTTATTTACCCTTGAGTGAGTAATATATTAGACTTGGCGAACTTTGTGCTACAATTTAAAACTAATTTTGCAAGCATCTTTTAATAACTAGTTTTCAATTTTAACATTTCAAAACAGAAAAAACACAACGTCTTAAGAAAAAGCTATTGCTCTAAAATATGAAACTATTGTTGAGCTAATTATATTGTGTATCACTCGTGTATCTCTTTGTGTCTCTTGCCTCTTTTTGTATTATTTGTCATTTGAGTGAGTTTTCATTATAGACTCATCGACTTAAAATGCATAAGATGACAATAAAATAATTTATTATATGAGTTTAAAATCATTATGCTTAATATAAAGAGCCGCAACTGATATTGCCTGTCCAACAAATAAAGCCCCTCTCACCGAGTCAAAGCTGCCGCGAGTTAAGCGGTCCTAAGGTCAATGTGCATCGGGCTTAAGATTAAAATAAAACAGACTACTTTATCGCTGAATTCAGCCGTCGACCGCAAAAGCTTTCAGCTTGCCAAGTTTTTTCTATCCAGAAGAAAGTGTAATTTACCCATTAGCCAATACAATAAGGGTTTATGTTCAATCTCTGAAGGAAAAAGCGTTATCCTAGTAAGTTGTATTTCCTATGAGAGTCGTAATTTTATTTTCTTGTCTCACGTGAACATGTATTAAACGAGTGAACTTAATTAAATAGAAATGTGAAATTCCTGGCTCAGTTGAATAAACAGCGGGGAAAGCTCTAGGTAAGAGCTTTATAAAAATGTGTTCATTTGTCCCATATTCCGTGGTCCATTAGCATTTGGAAGATATCTAGTGGTTTCGTGACTCATTCTAATCAAACTGAATTCTACTACGGTATAAAATATTACGGTACTCGTAGGTATACTTTGAATATCGACAGTCCCAATTGCCCGGTGTTAGTTGGACTGTAACATCCCCCACCCTAATTGACTGCTTTAACTCGACCGTTTATAAATTTGTTTGTATGTTGCGTATCCGGTTCAGTAAAGATTATTTTTTGAAATGTGAAATCGTCGTGTTTATTCCGACTTTATAATTAGCATTTTTAATATTATTATATTATATATTATTCCTACCTGCCTAAAGAAAGTTTGAAAAAAGAATCGGCATCAAATTTTGGTTTTGATTTATTAAATAAGATAAAATTTAAAAAAATTTTGGACGCTAGGTCTTCTCTACGTTATCTACTGTGAGTGGTTTATTTATGTCTCTACTGTTCACTTCACTACAACTACTAGCATAATATGTTGTAAGGCTGAGAAGACTGGAGTATAGGAAGGTTGGATCTGTGACTAAAATTTTTTAAATAAAAATATTTTTTCTTCAGAGATCCCGTAAGCAATAATGTAGTTGATGCGCTCGTCTGGCGTTCCCTTGCATGCATTCTTTTCCGTGACTTTTTTTGTGCTCGAGTCAAGGGACGCGAAATGAACCATCAGAGGCCACCACTACATAATACATCATCGGGACATTGGAAGAGTCCTGATCGCCTCTAGGAAAACCCTCCATTTATTTTGATCTTCCTCCAGTTCCCTATGTCTAAGGAACGTAGCAACTACGCAATCAATAATAATCCAATTACGATACAAGAGTGAAGAGATAGCATTCAGCTTCACTCAGCTTGGGAAAGCTGGGCTAGTAGAATTTCTTGACGATAATTTAGAACAGGCAATACATAGGTTATCACGTCTTAACTAATCATTCTACTGATACTGATCATGTGACCAAAATGATGTTTTTCAAACACCAATCGATTCATCATAGTGTGTTTATGAGCACATTTCTGGTATCGGAACGCTATTATAAATGTGTCAAATAAAAGGTCAGGGTTTCCCTATTATCGATACAAGCGTGGACAAGGTACAAAGGGTAGAAGTTTAGTATTGATGTAATGATGCTTTTATCATTTCGCATTAAGAATTGACGTTAGTCCGTCGTTATCACACGCAATCAGGGCGCTGTAGACATTTCAGGAACGATGTTCGCAAATGTTGTCCGATTAATATCTCCGCAAACTGTACTTTGCAATCGTGTTCAATGTCCAACGGCACGAAGACTTTTAATGGAGCTTTTGCGTTTTTCTATTCAATTGACGGAAATGTATTTAAATGAAAACAACTTGATCAGTTTTCGCGATTTAATTCTCCACTCTAAACGCCACTGGCCATTTTCAGTAGAAACTATTCCAGATTCCTATTTTATTTTATTATTTTAATCTATCTTACTAACGAAACTTAACAGGGAAGTAATTAAAGTTATAATACCATTTCAACACGGATTCAACACTATCAAATCTTATAATTTATCAATATCATCTATTCGAAACTTTTAACAAACGTTCCCAAACTGATAAAATATACACTGACTTCAACAAGCCAAAAAAATAATTCAAAAATTAAAAGTTTTAGGCATTTCTGGTAGTATGTTAAACTGGTTGATAAGTTTGAGGCTGTCAGTGGAGTTCCACAGGATTCTCACTTGGGACCAATATTATTTTTAATATTTATCAACGGATATTGTAAAAAAAATTTGAAAAAATAAACGTATTCTTGTTTGCCGATGACCTTAAGATTTACAAAACGATTACCTTCATCAATGATTTCATATCCTTCAATGTAAACTCGATCGCTTAGAGGAGCGGTGTAATCATAATGAACTCTTTTTCAATATTGATAAGGTCAATTTTTATGATTCTATAGAAATAAAATTCCTTTTATGTCTTTTTATAGCACCAACAATGTTCATCCCAGAAAGATGAATCATATTAAAGATCTACGTATCTTATTTGATGAAAATTTAACATTTGTCCCACACATGTTAAATGAAATGTTTGCGATTTATTTTAAGAACAATAAAAGATTTTACGTCACTCTATTATTTTAAGATTCTCTTCACTGTTTTGATAAGAAGTAATTTAGAATACAATTCCATTATTTGGTCCCCATACTATAAAGCGCATCAAATTAAAATTGAGAGAGTTAAAAACAAATTTTACACCTAAATAAATAATTTAAATTTTATGAAATTAATGGATTTAACTGACATATATCCGTACTAAAATTTAAATCATAAATTTTTAACATTTTGTTTCACTAACATTATTATAATTTGCAACTAACTTTTTATGACATACATTTTTCTCTGTTCTCTCTTTTTTGTATTTGTTGTATTGATGTGTATGACGTTAATTAATTTGTTTCTTATCTTATTTTTTATTTTCTTTTGATGCTATTAAAATATTATTGTGAAGTCAATTTGAATGCACTATGTAATGCAATCAATTTATACTTGTTTTATGTAAAAGCCCGATGGGCGTAAATTAATAAATAAACGAATTAAATTAATTATATTTTATGTTAATGACCCTCAGAACTAGCGAGCTAATTCTTCATGGGGTGTTATGAATTCTAATATTGTAAGTAAGTAAGTGTAAATCGGCTATCCTAATATAAATACGTTTCAAGTGATTTCTTATTATTTATATACCTGAAGAAGAGCATTTTAACATTTAACAGCTATAAGAGAGCCGACTGAGTTGGGTAAATGTTGAGATGGCTTATTAAAATATATTCATGTTTGGGTAGCAGAACTGTTTCGATTTTTTGTGATTTAAATCTTAGATCTTCGATTTGTAAAACCCACACAGGATTTAAATTGGTTTCTAGAGTTGAAGGCCGTTGAAGATACGTTCGAACAATCCGCAAGTAATATTTTTCACAAAATTTAAATTCAAACTCAATCATTTTGTGGAAAGATGTTTTTAGCATCGTTTTCGATCTTTGATACTTTGTAGTGTATTGAGTGCTCTGTGCTCCGCGCCGGTAAGTAGCGCGTAATGAAGCCATCCTAGAATATAATATTTAGATGAGTGGTAGCGTTGTCGTGGCAACTGCCTAAGAGGTCCTAAGAAGTAGAAATATCCTTTATAACGACTTCCAATTACGTCTTACTGCATACACGCAAGTGCGACACAATACATATAAGCCAACTGGAGTAGAATATATTTTAATGCATCGATATTCATGGAGCCGATGTGTGAACATCGTGCACAGATTATTCCGCACATGGACATTGAAAAAAACAAAAACGGACAGACAAATCTGGACGACAAAAAAAGAAGTTAAGAAGAGACTGGTCAAAATGCATTTTAATGACTTGATAATGTATGTCTACCTAATATTTTTAAGGTAGAGAAGTCGTTCCTTTAAAAATTCTTATTTGCGTTGAAATCGAGTTTTGATGAAAAATTCTTTCTTGTTATACCTAACCTGACCTGAGTAGGTACTGTGGGACTACTTTCTTTCTCCCCACATAATAAAGCTAAGAAGAACAAAAATAACGAGCCCTACACAAAGCCCTTTCTACAGTACTATAAAGATACAATTTTTAAGGAATATTCTGTGTTCGGAGTTTTTAATGTTGCAATGATCGTTTAGGAGTTTTCGAAGTGCAGAATGATCGTGTGCAGAGTAATATGCGTGCAATATTCCAGATCGGAATATTCCGATTTCGCACCAAAATCACGTTTGAGCACCAAAATCAAGTATAACAAAATCACGTTTTCGCATCAAAATCACGTATAACAAAATCACGTTTAAGCACAAAAATCAAGTATATCACACTGATCAGATGACAGTATTTAGTAAACCCGAGTAGATATTAATACACGTAATAAACGCTACCAATATGATGGTAATACACGGACACGAGGGAATGTTTGATGTAAACAGTTTAGTGCGGGTAATGTCTTTCATGTTTACCCGCAAAGCATAGCCAGCCAGCAGCTGTTGATGTATATATATGAGTACAGGGCCAGTAAGCAACTGAAATTCGGCAACCTGTTGCTAAGGGTCTTATGTACATAAAAATACGTGTGGCGAGACTTATTCAATCCGGCATTGGGTAACTTTTGTGTTTTCTTTTAAAAAATGGATACAATAGAATAAGCGTGTAAGGATTTTAAATTGAAGAGGTAAATAAATCCTCAAAGGGAATTTGCACGCCACTTCAACGTGTTTTTAAAAGTAAATTTTAGAGAAAAAAAAATCAGCGAATGTGTTATGAGTTATATTTTATAAGTATTTTTTTATTAGCATGGTAACATTTACAGTATGACTTTATCCTCACGGTCCGGTATGAAATAAATATCGCCCGCATATGGAAAAAATGTGGGCAGTGAAAGTAAGCAAAATCGCTCCCGCGCTGCACCGATCCGTTTACGGGAGCCAATACAAATATTCGTACAGAACGGAACGCTCCCGGTATCATGCATTCTTACTGCACCCGGCATGCTGATTGCTTACCAACCCGTGAGGGAGAGGCCTAATATTCATTTTCATCACCGAATATTTTTTACATACCTAAGCGCGTTTTTACTATAAGTACGATAGCATTTACATTAGCTAATACTAATGGGCAAATAGTTGTGGAGTGTAAGGTTAGTGTGGCAATGAAATTTCTCTGATTGTGTTTTTTACATTGTATTTCGTGAACGCCTCACAAGGAGAATTTGTATGTTAAGTGTCTATGTTAGAATTGTGTAATCATGTATGTTGCTTAAGTAACTTACAATTAAAATTAATTAGATTCACTTAGTTTTCAATCGATTTTAATTTACGTCAAACACAGCTTCAAACGACTAATTCGTAAGCGTTAAAAAATTGAAATTGTGTATATTATATATGATTAAAGTTAATGATGTGCGGGCTATTAAATATGTATCTTCCGGAAGCATATTTCACTATAAGGAAACCACGTTGTGGAAAAATTAAAATAAGAGATCTAATAAATCTAGACAAAAAAGAGGAAGGGACATAAAAGGCAGAGAGAAAAGTTGGACATCGACTTCGTTAGCTAAATTGCAAAAGTTGAAGTTTCCAGTGATTGTAGGAACCCGGGATGTTGGTAGGCAGTGAATAACTCCCGCACGAGATTATATTAGGAGAAGAACTACTTCACAGTAGATAGAATAACATTATGTAGATACTAGACGGCCTCCATGGTCGATGGGTGAGGCTCTAGACTAACAATCCGAAGGTCGCGGGTTCAAATCCCGGCGTGCGCAACAAAATTTTATTTGAGGAATTTGTGATGTTTCACAATATATTCATTTCAAAAAAATATTTAGTTTACTTGCGGCACGTTCCAGAGTGTAAGATACACTCAGTATCGCCCTGGCGTAAGACCACAATTCAGAATAATTGCTTGAAATGGATTTAGCCGTGGTTGATGACCAGATCTGAATAGCCAAGTACTTCCCCACCTTCCTCTTCCACTACCTTCAGCCTCACAACATACCCCAATTAGGGATGCCATAGTCTCACTGGCTCCAGACGTTTGGGAGCAGTTGGGACTCTAGTGCGGTATTCACACAAATAAAATATACTTAACCTACGTAGGTAAACAACAGAATCAGAAGATTAAATGCTATGCAAACAATTGTAGGTACTAGCTACTAAACTAAAGCAAGGTTCATTTAAATGTGAGTAGGTGTCTTAATAGTATAGGTACTGCCTACTAAACTAAAGCAAGGTTCATTTGAATGTGAGTAGGTGTCTTAATATTATAGGTACTGCCTACTAAACTAAGGCAAGGTTCATTTGAATGTGAGTAGGTGTCTTAATATTATAGGTTCTGCCTATTAAACTAAAGCAAGGTTCATTTGAATGTGAGTAGGTGTCTTAATATTATAGGTATTGCCTACTAAACTAAAGCAAGGTTCATTTGAATGTGAGTAGGTGTCTTAATATTATAGGTTCTGCCTACTAAACTAAAGCAAGGTTCATTTGAATGTGAGTAGGTGTCTTAATATTATAGGTACTGCCTACTAAACTAAGGCAAGGTTCATTTGAATGAGAGTAGTTGTCTTAATATTATAGGTACTGTCTACTAAACTAAAGCAAGGTTCATTTGAATGTGAGTAGGTGTCTTAATAGTATAGGTACTGCCTACTAAACTAAAGCAAGGTTCATTTGAATGAGAGTAGGTGTCTTAATATTATAGGTACTGCCTACTAAACTAAGACAAGGTTGATTTGAATGTGAGTAGGTGTCTTAATATTATAGGTACTGCCTACTAAACTAAGGCAAGGTTCATTTGAATGTGAGTAGGTGTCTTAATATTATAGGTACTGCCTATTAAACTAAGAACTAAGGCAAGGTTCATTTGAATGTGAGTAGGTGTCACATTTCTGGCGGGATTTTTTCGCGCTAGCGCTACGCTGTCTCCGGGCGATAATAAAGGTTCCGCGCGAATTTCTTTAATTTGTTTTAAATCGCTATATCTTCGAAAATAATTAAAATATTTTAACTCTTTCTCCGTAGTAATTCAGCATACCCAAGCTATAAAAGTACTAAACGAAAATTGAATATTATTTGAAATGCAACTCAATTAACCATGTAATACGTTTATTACGGTCCGCCTATCGGTATTTACCCATACCTGCTTTCTTTAAATACGCCCGACATCTCTCGCTCGCTTGCACATAGGAGTTAAATAAGAGAGAAAATTTTTAATAATTAAATTATCTAAGAAAATATAAATAGCTACACGGTTGATGTGGCCGTGTTTGACGTAAATTCTGTATTAGTAATATGTTCACAATTTTTTACATGTAAGTATATCAGAGATATGCTGAAAATGCAGAATGATAATAGTCACGCGTAAAAATAGAAACAACATAACAAACAAACTGTAAGAACACGAAGGAAACCAATTAGATGTCCATTTGTTTTTCAAGATGCCATGACTTAAGGAAAGTTAGTGAATAATATAATGAAGCTAAGCAAAAAGTGAGATATTGTACCTTAAACGATAAGTACATGGTAAACATAACCAATACGTAGAATTTTTCATAAATCAATTTGATTTAAAATGTTAACTCGATAAATAATATTAGAGAATTTGTCAGTCAAATCATTCTAATATAAAAATTGGTAAAGCGATGAATAAATTATTATAATAAATTTAGTGGACGCGGTTCTTTAAAATGCCACCCTAAAATACTTCAATATATTGAAATTATATGCATTTTATCGAGGTGTAATTGTGTACACACTGTATATCCATGGGGTTGATTTCGTGTTGAGGCGTTGTAGAATCACGAGAAAAGAAAAATCTACATTTTAAATTCAACGCTCGAAAAAGTCATCGACTAATGATGGAAGATAATAAAGGTTGTGTGAAATATCTACTTTGAAGTCTACTTTGTAAAAAAAACCTTTAGCCACAGTTTTTGGAAATGTTATTTTTTTTTGTAGAAATATAGGATGGTCTTAAAAGTACAATATAAAAAAGTAATTTTTGCTGATTTTTTACATACTAAAAAAAATGATGGGTTTAATTTTTTTAGGATATGTCTAGAAAAGCGTGACGGAAAATGAGAACAAAACGCCTTTTATTGTGTGAATTCATACTATGAATACGTATACTCAATGATAAAATACGGAATAGTTTTTTGGGGAAACTCAGTAAACGCCAAAGATGTTTCTATCATACAAAAGAGGTGCCTACGAAAAATTACAAACTCTGATCACCGGGATTCATGTAGACCAATTTTTAAAAATCTCAAACTTCTGACAGTGACGGAAATATATATTATGGAGTTATGCCTGTTAGTTCGATCATCTCCAGAAAAGTTCCCACAAAAAACTCAACACATAAACACGCTACAAGGTTCACAGAAAACTTATTAATCCCAAAAGCAAACAAAACTATATTTCAAAAAGGACCACACTACATGGACATTAAAGTATATAACAACCTTCCACGTAGCATCAAACAAATAACCGACATACTTAAATTTAAATCAGCACTAAAAACATTTCTTAAAACAAATGTCACTACACCCTAAATGAATACCTTACATAAATTAAATACCTCTGTTTTTTATTTTTTATTTACATACATTTGTTAACATGTAAATGTTGGGTTATGTAATATAATGTGTATTTGTTGGGTTATCTGGAAGAAATAGGATGTAACCTATAAGCTATACCCTTTGTACTCTGCATTTTAGTGCAATAATTTTTTTTTGAATTTGAATTTTGAATTGCCTACGCACTTTGCATCCTTTACAGCTTCATGATCCCAGAAGACATCGACATTTCTCCGACAATGTTGGTGGGGCGTCGCGTCGCGTCGCTTCATTTGCCTAAATATGTCCAAACATAATTTGAGTTTGGTCTACTTTTGTGATGTGATTATGAGAAAACTTGCCGCCTGAACTTTGCGGCTTTTTTAAATGAACATTCAAGCGGCGGAGGGAATCTTATTATTATTTTACAAAGGGAAATTTAATTTTCTTCGCATCTTTTGAGGCCGTGTTTAACTACGACGCGTGGCGGTCGGGGAGAAATTATTCTTAAATAAAGTTTTTAATAATTTAATGCGCAAGATAATTCTCACAGTTCATAATGTATGTTTTTTGTTTGAGCCAATTTAAGGATTCCACGATAGCCAAGTGATTTCAAAGATATCAAATAATATACAAGTTTTACTGCATATAATATGCATCGAATTTCTCTTGAAAATGATTATATAATTAAACTATCTACACGCTCCGGACGTCAGTTAGAATGACAATAGTTAGAACGACAAATTCAGATTTAACCAAAACATAACAGGCTATCCTACTGTTCCGTGATATTTCATCAAAATGAAAATTCAACACACTTTTTAAAAGGTGATATAGTCATTAAAAGTGATGAAACAAAAACTAGGTTTAACAGTTACCTATGTAACCTATTTATCACTTTTCATGACTTTTTGTAGGTGTGTTGAATTGTCATTTTGATGAAATACCCGGTAACCAGAATCACCACCAGAAGTAAGCGCACTTTACCCACGGACACCCTGAATACATATAAAGTATAAACCACTGAGCCTAAACTATATTTAACATGTATTTTAAATATAGTTTGAAATACATGTTAAATATAGTTTAACATGTATTTTTAGTTATAGTTGCAAATTTATTACAATACAGATATTATTATAACTGAATTGAAGGCACGTGATGTTTCACAATCCGGTAAATACACAGAAAATAGGGGCACCCTTATTACGTAGTTAAAAAAGAGACTGCGATAGTTAGATAATAATGATAAGTAAGTATTTCCGTTTCTGGAAATGGAAAATATGCATTTTAATAATTATTTCGTTAAAATTAAAATCGATTGTTCCACTTCGCGACCATTGTTATTAATGTGAAAGTTTGAACGTTAGTTTTTTATTCTTCTCATTTAACATAGGTTCTTAGGTTCTCAGTTTGGGTTTTATTAAAAAATAAATGAAAATCTACTTCCTTAGTAGCCGGGTAATTTTTTTTAAATATCTCAAAGCCAAATATAATATTGAAAATTGTATATGAAATAATTGACAGGCATCTACAATGACAACGTTTTAATTAAGAATTTTCATGGACACTATTGAAATGCGGTCAAAACTTGTAAAACCAGCTCTACACGCTGCACAGTGCAGTGCACTTGAAGTTAGTCATGATATCTCTGAACTGCTATTGTAGTTGGTCGGATCCTAGGGGTTAAAGAACCTATTTTAATATTATTATGTCAAACCAAAGCGTGAAGAAAAGATATCAAATATATTGTAACATCATTGCAAATTATCTGTTCTTTTTTTAACATAAAAGCTACTGAAATGCATTATTTTCCATTTCCGGAAACTGAAATACGTTCTTCTCATTATCATTATCTGATTCAAAGGGTTAAGTGTGTGATTAAAATAACTCGGAAAAAACCAGCTTTATAAGGCTTTAACAAAACAAAAAAACTTTAGGATAGAATTGAATTGGTGATTAAAACTTATCATTTTATATTATAATTAAATATTGATTATCACGTCAGATTCCACGTCAGTGTAATGACACTATACGGCTGTATTTGGATAATAATTAGAGTACCGAATGGGTAATTTATAGTGATAAAGTATTTTTTTGGAATTTTGAATAGTTCTCAGCAAATTGTACCTATATAGAGCTATGCACCTAAAAAAATAATCTTAAAAATATATATTTTTTTTATTAAATGATTTTATTTAAAATCATTTGTTTTAAAATTGTATGCAATAAATAAACCCAAAATGGCGGTGATTTAGTGATTGAACCGCCTCGTTTGTATTAAATCAGTGATGCACAACCGGTGGCCCGCGAGTTCATTTCATGAATTTGACTTAAGTATATTTTTTATTGGTTTGATATTTGGCCGAAAAAAATTATCGTCGCTCCTCCGTCGTTGGCCGCTTGCATGAAGAATGTCACACGATATCGCCCTACGCGAACTTGTACTAATCGTTGCTAATTATTTATTTTGGGATTTGTTGATTTCACACTGACCCGTGTTAAGGCCTTACTGTTAACTAATAAAAACGAGGTACGTATGTAGTATCAGTTACGCGTACTTCACCGGATTTTGATCATTTTGGCGGCCTTTGAAAAATTCAAACTTCGAAAATTATTTAGACTATGAAAAAGCCATTAATATTTTAAAAAAATACTGGTATGTTCCTTGAAAAACTTGAGTGGATTCCTTATAAATACTAAACACTAAATAAAACATCCCTCGCGAAAAAACTTCAAATACAATATTCCGATTGTTAACATTATTTCAATATTAAAATAGCTATAGTTTAAATGGTGTAAATCAATAATTAATAAAGAGATTTTTGGAAATTTATAGTTAGAGTGTCCCTGGGTCCTTAAATGGACGCAGAGGGAGAGACCGAAGAGTCCTGGTGACGCAAGAACAAAAGGGGGTGACAGGGAGAATTGGGGACGGGCAGAATATTACAAAATAATTATAACATCCCGACGCGGCGCGGAACAAGAAGAAGAAGTTTGATAAATTAACCGACAGGCAAAGGCCAGGCAAAAGAGGGGCAGAAAGAAGAAACGCCGACGCGATTTCTCCTCCATTTTTTTGCGGCCAACTATGACGACAATGGAATCTTTAATTGCTTTTTTTTTCTCCACCCGTCCGCGGATTAAGTGATTAATTATGTACAAACGTGGAGCGACGCTGGATTTGTCGGCAGCTCGGCGCAAGAATGGGACAGGTCGGGTGTTAAATTAATCTTTCTCTGGTTTCTATGCCGTGAGACTCCCTCAATGGGCGCGGGTGTAAGATTCTTTCTTACACTTTCAGCCGCCTGTCATTCGATTGACAAATTTTCTCCGGCGAATTTTTCATCGAAAGTATATCCGGGCTTTTGGGCCGACACCGGGCTTAATCGACAAGAAAATCATCAATGCAGAATTAGGGAAGTCGACAAGAAGGATAAGATTTTTGCGGAAAAGTATTTATTCGTGTAAATTAATAATCAGATTTAAAAAAGTACTGATCATCTTGTTTCATCATGCTATTGACACTAAGGACGGGTTGTTTCGGAAAATTTGAACAATTCATCAAATTTCAACGTTCATTTTCAAGTTCTGTTAAAGATTTTTTCAAGTTCTGTTTATATTTCAGTTTTGTCAAGCAACTAGCCTACAATGATATGATAACAGAACTTGAATAGGACTTTCACAGAACCCGAAAATGAACGTTGAAATTTGATGAATTGTTCAAATTCTCCGAAACAACCCGTCCTAAGTTATTTTAAACATGATCCTCGGATGAAACTGGGCCGGTACCACACAAATAAGTGAAACAAAGTTATTTTAAACACGATCCTCGGATGAAACTGGCCCGGCACCATACAAATAAGTGAAAAAAAGTTATTTTAAACACGATCCTCGGATGAAACTGGCCCGGCACCACACAAATAAGTGAAACAAAGTTATTTTAAACACGATCCTCGGATGAAACTGGCCCGGCACCACACAAATAAGTGAAACAAAGTTATTTTAAACATGATCCTCGGATGAAACTGGCCCGGTACCACACAAATAAGTGAAACAAAGTTATTTTAAACATGATCGATCCTCGGATGAAACTGGCTCGGTACCACACAAATAAGTGAAACAAAGTTATTTTAAACACGATCCTCGGATGAAACTGGCCCGGCACCACACAAATAAGTGAAACAAAGTTATTTTAAACACGATCCTCGGATGAAACTGGCCCGGCACCACACAAATAAGTGAAACAAAGTTATTTTAAACACGATCCTCGGATGAAACTGGCCCGGCACCACACAAATAAGTGAAACAAAGTTATTTTAAACATGATCCTCGGATGAAACTGGGCCGGTACCACACAAATAAGTGAAACAAAGTTATTTTAAACACGATCCTCGGATGAAACTGGCCCGGCACCACACAAATAAGTGAAACAAAGTTATTTTAAACACGATCCTCGGATGAAACTGGCCCGGCACCACACAAATAAGTGAAACAAAGTTATTTTAAACATGATCCTCGGATGAAACTGGCCCGGTACCACACAAATAAGTGAAACAAAGTTATTTTAAACATGATCCTCGGATGAAACTGGCTCGGTACCACACAAATAAGTGAAACAAAGTTATTTTAAACACGATCCTCGGATGAAACTGGCCCGGCACCACACAAATAAGTGAAACAAAGTTATTTTAAACACGATCCTCGGATGAAACTGGCCCGGCACCACACAAATAAGTGAAACAAAGTTATTTTAAACACGATCCTCGGATGAAACTGGCCCGGTACCACACAAATAAGTGAAACAAAGTTATTTTAAACATGATCCTCGGATGAAACTGGGCCGGTACCACACAAATAAGTGAAACAAAGTTATTTTAAACACGATCCTCGGATGAAACTGGCCCGGCACCATACAAATAAGTGAAAAAAAGTTATTTTAAACACGATCCTCGGATGAAACTGGCCCGGCACCACACAAATAAGTGAAACAAAGTTATTTTAAACACGATCCTCGGATGAAACTGGCCCGGCACCACACAAATAAGTGAAACAAAGTTATTTTAAACATGATCCTCGGATGAAACTGGCCCGGCACCACACAAATAAGTGAAACAAAGTTATTTTAAACATGATCCTCGGATGAAACTGGCTCGGTACCACACAAATAAGTGAAACAAAGTTATTTTAAACATGATCCTCGGATGAAACTGGCCCGGCACCACACAAATAAGTGAAATAAAGTTATTTTAAACACGATCCTCGGATGAAACTGGCCCGGCACCACACAAATACGTAAAACAAAGTTATTTTAAACATGATCATCGGATGAAACTGGCCCGGTACCACACAAATAAGTGAAACAAAGTTATTTTAAACATGATCCTCGGATGAAACTGGCCCGGTACAACACAAATAAGTGAAACAAAGTTATTTTTAAATAGACAATAGGATTTTTTTTAATAGCGAACGATTTAACAGGTTAAAAAAGTATGATAGAAAAAAGATTTTTTGCACAAATGCAATTAGGTTTTGTCATTACATGCGAGCGTAAGATGAAAAAAATCAATGTAACATAATAAATGATCCTGAAGGTTTGATACTTCTCTCTACGACGTTGGGAATTGCGTAATACCAATAACCATAGAATTTTTAATATTCAATATAAATGAAATTTAAATTTTTTAAATAAAGTGATTTGAAAAGCTGGCGCAAAGCTATTCCGTGGAGAGTGGTATTATCTAGTCAGCAGGGGCAGCCTCGTTACCGCGTATTACGACCATACCACAATGTTAGTCCGTAATACTACCACCACACAATGTTAGCCCGTAATACGACCATCGCACAATGTGAGGCGCGAAAACTTGCCCAAATTATCTTCCTTACATCCCTCGCGAAAAAAATCCGAAAATCCGATGTAAACACGTCGTTTAATTTGCACTTTCGCCCCTCAAAATGATCGTCGGAAAAGTGAAAGGTCCAAAACGTTAAAAAAGGAATATCTTTTCTCGCAAGAATCACGCTTATGCTTTCATTAATATTAAACCAGGCGGGGATTTTTTTCCGGTGGGATGTTTTCGCGAAGGCCTAAAACCCTCGAGAAGGTACCCAGTAGCAAGGAGCAAGTACAGTAGCTACTGCTAGTACAGTAGCTACTACTAGTGCGTAGCTACTAGCAGTACGTAGCTACTAGCGGTAGCGGGTGTGAGGGCATATCAATCAACCGGCTGCAATGGACGGCCGTGATTCTTGACTAAAAAAGTATTCATTTCTGTAAAGAATCTTGAGCGGATTCCTGAGTCTGGCAGATGATTCTAAAGGAAAATTTTAAAACCCAAAGATTTATGAAATCTTTTAAAAAATCAGTTTTTTGGCAATTAGGTTTTTAGTCTGAGTCATTATCTTAATTAATATTACGACTTTTAATTTTGTTTTTTAAACTGGATTAGCAGAATTGCGGTAAGTACCCAGACGCATAGAAATGAACCCTAATCGATGTATTTTGTTTAAAAAAATAACATATTTATTTATAACTGAGAAAAAATGACTCACCTTCAATTCTATAATCCAGGATGTTCGGAATCGCCCTGAATTCGAGCGGAATCCTGCACAGCCCCCTCCCGTTTACGACTAAATAATTTGTGGAACTTTATTGTATATTATTATATCTCAAGCTCGTGTACATCTCTCTGTTACACCCCTCTTCCATACACGTCACACGCACTAATCGTTAGCAAAACCATCACACTTAAATAATAGTTATAACAAAATAATCAACAACTAACAATAAAATATTGTCGATAAAAACTATAAATTCATTCAAACAAGTGCTTACTTTTATTAGGCAATATATTATTCTATTAGCTTCCAAACATATTCCGTACCTATTCACATTTAATTTAATAATTTTGTATATATTTCTAGCTAACTACTGAAATCCTAAAGTGAACAGGTCAGTGCTCAGTACGAATCAGCCTGTTCCATTGCTACTATTGACATTAGCGTCCCGCCTAACTGGCAGGGACCATGGGACACGTGACACGTGACACGTGACACGACTCGATGTCCGTCTTGTGTAAATGCGTAGCGTCGCTTCAAGTAATAAGTCATCATTGGGTAAAATCATAAATGTACAAGATATCACAATCAAGAAAAATCCATAAGGATGTTGGTACAACGTAAAACGCCGAATGTCACCAATAAATTAACACACACTTGTATTTATCCATAAACATGAATCGATAAAGTATTTCAAAAGATATGCAGACATTTAAGACAGGTAGCGAATAAGACAACATATTAAGTAAACATGAATAAATCTGACGTAAAAATATCGTACAAACTAACGGCAAATATATCTTAATCTTAAAGAGACAATTGACTATCAGCGTTTATCTAACTAACTAATTACGCGTCACCCACGTTCTCCGTCGTCTAATGTTCCCTACGCACATTCTCAATAAACAGTTCCGCAATCATTTCCTAAAGTAACTTGTATTCATTAATGGTAACCCGTCGAGTAATGTAGAAAAACTAAAGCTAAGCTACCCAACACTTAACCGGACCGAGTTCCAGCGACAAGCTGAAGTAACAACTGTTTCACGCATTCATATCCATACGACTCGTTAAGCATTATTGTACTGTGAACCACCGCCTCCAAGACCGCCATGCCTCTGTCAGGTACCAGGGACAACGCGACGTTCTAGCGCGGCATCTCAAGGACAAGAACACTAGAATTAGCTAAGCGTCTGAATTCAATGTACCCAGGAGGGGGCTATGGAGGGAGCGAGAGAGTAGGCCGGAGGCCTCTGTTGACCCAATGAGTCATCAGAACCCGTGACGCCCCCAGAAGGTAGAGAACTGTGGTAGACCATCTGGCTCTGTTGCTGTTGTTGCTGTTGTTGTTGTTGTTGTTGCTGGTGGTTGTGTTGCTGTAGCTGGTGCTGCTGATGTTGCTGCGGGAAGTTGAAGTCCAGGGAACCATCCATCGAGAGCTCGTGCTTGATCACCTGTGAAGAAGTACTATACATATGGATGCAGAACTAGTCAAATTAAAAAAAAACATATTTCACATGTTAAAAATTTCCACAAAAAAGGTAAATGCTAAAAAAAACAAAAAAGCTACAAGCAGTGTCAATTTTGAAGGCGCTACAGAAAAAAAGTTAAAATACGGATTTATGTCTTTGAAAATATTAATTCATAAAATTCCATAATAACTTTATGATTTTTACTACTTATTTATTGGGATCGGACCGGTTTTACTCTGCTTTGTGCATCTTCAAACTAAATAATCTGAAGATGTCCATATCAGGGTGAAACCGGTTCAATTTTAATACAAATAAGTGTAACAAGATTATAAAGCTTAAGAATCGTAATTTTTAAAGAATAAATGTTTTTTTTGTTAATTTACCAATTCGTTAACTACAGACGTGTATTGGTCTGAAGAAAAGGGTTCGGAATAGTATATTTACCTCATCCACATTGCAGTCGAAGCCCCCATGCTCGAGGGTCTCGATGTTGATATTGAGGTCATCAAGCAGGGCGGTGTTGTTGAGCACCCCCATGAGCTGTCCCATCATGGTGGAGCCGGGCACCAGGGCCTCCTGCTGAGCCCCCATCAGGGCTCCGTTCAGCATGGGAGATTCCTGACCTGATGGTGAAAGAGAATAACATTAGATTTGGCAACATAAGATATATATTCGATTAGAGTAGGTTGAAATAGGTAAGTTAAAGAGATAGATTCGAGAACTTTTGATTTGTATTTTACCCAATTTCGGGGAAATTCAATGAAGCTTGAACTAGCGTGGGTACTTTAGTGGGCCTTAAGCTTACCAGTAGTTTCACGAAAAAGCTACGATTATTGGATCACTGTCAAGTCAAGAGTCACATAACAGAAGAATATGTATGAATGTGATTGAAGCAAGGAGACTGAGTTGTGTGGCGGTCCACCCGCTCTGTCTGCGTGATGGTTAGTTTGTTGCTCACCTTGCATCATGTCCGTGAGTTGCTGCTGCGAGTTGAGCGAGCCGGGGGTGAGGGGGGTGCGGGGCGGAGAGCAGGAGGAGGGCCGCCCCCTGAGGTAGGCGGCACCCCCCGTCTCCGAGGGGTAGGACGGACTCACCTGCACCGATGACGGGGACATGCTCTAATGGAAACAGACAACATAACAGTTGATTAGTTCAACACTCTCACTGGTTACGTGAACCACACGTCTGCTGAGAGCTCCGTTGTAAGCTCTCCCTCTGCATCATAAACGACGCATGTAACAGAAAGAAGTAATTTTCATCTCTGATGATTACGGATCAACCCTAACTCGAGATAAAGACATGGAGCTAGGAAATCTAACCAAAGGAGAGGCCTATGTAAAATTAAAGGATCGAAAGTTTCAAAAAAGTTTTTTGTTATTAAATACTTTTTGTTACTGTAACTAGTTTGTTTTTAGAATCCCCGCAGTCCCGTCTTACCCCGAAAATGCCCAAAGTTGTTAATTAATTCCGTTTCATGTTCATTTCATGTTTTTTCATTCTTAAGCTTCCTAATAAAATATTGTAAGTTATTTATTAATAAATACATTTTTTTAAATCAGTCAGTAAAAACAGTAAAAGTTTACTTTACTATGATACATTTATTTTTTACTAATATATGTATTTGTATAAATATATATATATTAGTAACATATATATATTAAGAGAGGGTTTTCCAATAAGAGGTGTTATTTTGAATAGCCCGCTATTTCGGTAGATGTTACCTTTGAAGCTCTTATTTTTTGACATTTGATAATTAGAAACTACGCCATTAATAAAAATGGAACGATACACGCTTCAACAACGCATCTAAATTATTAAAATTCAAATGCAAATCATCTTGAGTGATGAGGCCCATTTCCACCTCGGTGGCTTCGTCAACAAGCAAAATAGTCGCATCTGGGGCTAGGAAAACTCAAGAATTATTGTTGAAAAGCCTCTTTATCCTCAACGTGTTACTGTTTGGTGCTGTTTATGGTCCGGCGGAGTCATTGGACCCTACTTTTTTGAAAATGAGGCTGGAGCAACAGTTACGGTGAATGGATTGCGCTATCGAGAGATGATTAATGATTTTTCATGGCCGGAATTGGATGGTATTGATCTAGACAACGTTTAATTTAAAAAAGACGGCGCTAGGTGCCACACAAGCAACGAAACCATTGTTCTTTTACGATTGTATATCAAAATAACACCTCTTATTGGAAAACCCTGTATGTATATATTTTGGTTTGATTGAGGATTGAATCTTCATCTCCAGGGACTGGCCAACTGATCAGAACTTTTGAAATGTCTTTTGAAACATTCAAATAAAAATGGTTTGACCGAGGATTGAACCTTCCTCCCCAGGGACTGACTAAAATGAATGAACCGCGTTGTCACTTAAGCCAAATCCTAATTGAACGGTACCGATATTTATTTAATGCTAAATAATATTAATTTAATGCTGAATTATGGGAAAACCGAAAGCGGCGGTTCGTAACACTTGAGGTTATATATGGTTATTTATGGTTCGGCTCGCAAGTGTACATGCAGCATTAAATACCGCGACAAATTCTTGTGGGTTCGACAGAGTCCAAAGATTCGAAAATGATTTGAAACTCTTAACGACGTAATTACTAAAAAATTCTGAAAAATAATACTGAGTTCCGTGATTTTGAATACTTAAATTAAAATAATACTGTGATCCGTGATTTTGAATACTTAAATTAAAATAATACTGAGATCCGTGATTTTTAATACTTAAATTAAAATAATACTGAGATCCGTGATTTTTAATACTTAAATTAAAATAATACTGAGATCCGTGATTTTTAATACTTAAATTAAAATAATCAAATTGACATTAACCTTTTAGAACGAGTGAGAACATTTTGTAGCTTGTGTGAAAAAGCCTATGGAAATTACATGCAAAACCTTATTACATAGTCAAGTGGTGGCGGTACCTCTCCGTGGTGAATGGGCCGGTGCATACAGCCGCAGGGCTGGAGTCCGTGGAGGGCACAGCCGTGCGACAGGAAGCCGCGGCCATAGGCTGGCCCCCCAGGGTAGGGCGGCAAAGGGCCCGTGGGACCGTTGCTCAAGCTGCTGGGAAACCTAGTCAAACATATCACCATTAGACCACCATCTACCATCATCTTTATAACTCCACAACACCTTGATACTGATTGACTCTAATGGCACTTGATTTTATAAATGTTTTATTTTTCAAAGCTCTACAGCACATAATGGAAATTTAAAACATCTGTGCAAATTTCATGGCGCTAACAAAGTTTCTGTTTTCTCACAAAGATTTTGTGTAAAAGACTGCAGAAATGTCTAATTCAGAATCTTTGATCATTCCGAAGGCGTAAATTATTAAAATAATGCCCGAAGCTGACGATGATTTATATAAAATAAACACAACCTTATTTAGTTGTGCTGATTAGCTAAAACAATATAAATGCATTCATACATCTAATATGAAGACAACGAAACATTGAACAACGTATGCAAAAGAAGAACGTATGAATTAACTGAAAAAAGAAAATAATATTGTGATAAATAATATATATATTGAGATAATTAAAAATAGTAATTATGTAGACGGTAAAGAAACCTATAATTATATATTATAAAAAACACTTAAATATTAACTACGATTAAGTAAGACAGTATCATTAATATAAAAGAAGATAAAAAAATATAAATAAAATATTGGTGCATTAACTACTCTAACATTCAGTAAAAAGGTAAATATGTACTTATTATATTTAAATAAAATGAATGAGATGCAAGTAAACCTATGAAAAAATGCAAACATGCAAACATGAAAAATGCTGTGATAAATATTGTAGGTTATACATTAAAATGCATAAGAATGTGACAACAGATGAAACACGTACAGTGGTCAAATCTTCGATCAAACATCAATATTTGTATGAGTAATTTTTTTTGGATGAAATACATTACTTTGTGAGTTTCACTGTATAACAATGAATTCTGGAAATGATTAATATTTATAACATGGCACGTTGGTACTTACGTAGTACCTTGAATCATTTTGAAAAGTTTTGATTTGTTTCAGTGTTTTGTAGTTACTAAACACAATTATTTCACAGACCAACCCTCCTTTTCACAGTGAATATATTCAGCCAGCGTTCTGATAAATGATTTTTTAGAATGGACCCAAGTAATTGAACCAAAATTCAAAATTTCAAAATGATTCTGGATAAGGCGTAAGTACTTTTAGTTGCATTTAATTGTAAATGCCATAAGTACTCACGAGTTTAGATAAGGGTCGCTTCCCTGAAGGTTCATGGCATCAGCCAAGTTGCCGGCCAACTGATCGGCTCCGGCAGGCGGGGGGTAATCTTGCGAACCCCAATCATTCTCACCCCCAAACACCGAGGGGATGGGAGACAGTCTCCCGCAAGATGACGCGTTAGAGGAAGCTCTGGGCCGATACTCATTGGCTAACGGAGACAACCCGGCCGAGGGCAAGAATCCACCTTGATTGGAGCTGCAGCCGAATTATTCCGACACCAGGAGACCAGGTTTAAGACGAGGTCGATTACACAACACGATAGATTTGTCCAAGTCCATTTGAAGAATTAGTTGAATTATCCAGTGGAGTTGAGAGACGAGCAGTGGCATCATTGTAGGACAACACGGCGAGCAGAAGCGGCAACGAAATAAAAAGAAAACAAAACAAAGATGCAATACTACTGAATAATTAAATACCGAAATCAAATACATCTTTTCCAAAAAAAACAAAGCACTTCGAACTTTTACAAATCACCACGTTAAAAGATAATTATCTCCAAGGTGCCAATTTAAAAAATTGAAATACTAATTGCGCATGTTTTCAAAGGAAAGTAAAATAAATAATTATATTATGTATGTACTTAAAATACTAACTATACTTAATTTAACATGCAAACATCCTAGAACCTTCATTGCTTCCTTCTACAGTGCATAAATTCTTAATCTAGACTGTTTTGTGAGCCTAAATGGTCTAAACTAGTTGCACTACATATCCCTAATAGACTACATAACGTGAAAATTCGATGTTTAAAGTATATTTAGTAAAGGTGGCTCTAAAGGAAATTGGTTAACTAAATCATATGAAACAAGGATTGCGGGTTTGGAGGTAATATTTCTCAGTCATTTCGCTGAGTATACGGAAATTGATTAGTATACAGGAAGCCCCAGAATGAAAAACCGTCCCCTTACACCCATTTCTCATGTGGGGGTTGACTGAAGGTGTCCCACTTTCCGGACAAAAAGATCATAAACAGAGAAATGAAAGTACTACGCAGAATAATGCCAATTCGTAATCATTACGTCATACATTTTGTAAAACTCTATTGAGTGACAAAAACGCTTTCACGGCGCTCAGAATTGTTTTCGTTTTTATTGCATTACCATTTATACAGAGCTTCTAAAGAAATCATTATTCAATAGACTGTTAAGTTCGGCTCTTTCCACAAATTATTTGAATGCTAGAAAATATAGTGAAAACAATCAGGATATTTGGGTTTTTCTGTGTTGAATTCACGTGGAAATTCATATTACGAATATTTTTTTATAACTTAGTCTCATTTATTTATTTCGAACCGGTTTCACCTTGCTACTGGCATTTTCAAAGTGGTCTGATATGTCCGTAGCAAGTTTAAAAGGGTCTAGTCTCAATTGAATTAGCGTAATAATCATTTATTAAATACAGCCTAGTGGTAAGCGTTATAGACACGACGAGTTCGATTCTTTACGGAACCCCGGAAAAGTTATAAAGTTTATAATAAATATTCAGCTTTATCTTATGGAAAACTAAGAAATGATAGAAAAATTGATATACTCCTTCCCAATACTATGTTCACGTTTCTATTGAAACACTTCCTAATAAATGAAGTTAAGATTTGACATGAATATTAATTATTGTTCCCACAGAGCTAAGTTGGACGCAACCTTGGAAGGTGGACCTTGACGTGCAAATTATGACCTCAATGAATAATATTTTTGATTGATTGTGTGATTATGGAACACGCAAATTAAATATGCAAAGCGAACTAACGCAAATGAATGAATGAAATTCAATTCTCAAAGAGAATTCAATTTATAAGTTTTAAAGACGTATCAACATTCGTACTGAAATTGATGAATTACAAATGTTCGTGGAGTGAACATTACAAATAAATCAAAATGTATGAAATAATAAATATTACTCATTTGAATATTTAATACGTACCTACGCAACTGAACAAAAAACTTACTGATGTCACAAGAAAATTTATATTTATATTGATTAGGTATATTATAAAATATGATAAATAGATAACCACCTTTTCGGTATGGTGTTTTATGTATTCAGTATATATGCATTATATTTTATTACCTTCTCCCTAAAAACCAATGTTGTATACAAAAATAAATAAAATTAATAAATTGAGCATTTATTTACCACATCTAAAACTACAATAAATAAATTATTATACTATCACTGTTAATCAAACTAAAATACTTAAATATAGGAATTTCAAAATATCAGTATATGAAAAATATGCCAAAATAAAATAGTTTAATTTATTGACTTTAGTCCGTAACGATCTAAATATGTATATATTATATCGAAAAATCATCAATCACTGTTCGTCAAACTCTAGAACTATTGAAAAATAAATTGAAGTCAAGATTAAAAAATATATATATATATATATATTAATGTGCATTTTTTTTAAATGTCATTATTTAGTTTTGCAAGTATATAAGCTTTTATTATTGTGACAGCTATTTCGGCGTTCAGGGCCATTATCAAACAGAGATTTAGCTACATTGAGACTACATTAGGTCTTCTTAATATGACATAACCACAGTTTGATTGCCTTTGTCAGCTGTCACAATAATAAAAAACTAAAATACTTGCAGAGCTTAATTATAACATTATTAAATTTGATTTACTTTAAATTAAAAAATATATTATTCTACGAATTAAAAAAAATAACAACGACAATATTAAAGCGCGGTATATTAAGAAGTTATTTAAAGAGGCCACCAAAAAGTAGTTTTATTCAAAGATTTTATCTACTCCCTTTATGATTTGATACAAAACGAATACAAGGCCGACTTGAGTACAGGCTTGAGCCCACGACCCCCAAATTACATAGTCAGTGCTGTCGATAAGTAAACTTCACTGTTTAAAAATTATAATAATTCCTCTATTTATTTAACATGTTTGAGAATCAGCAGTACCGACGAGTATCAACAAAATTTGATGGCACTGACTTAATCACGTGGCCTGAAACGAAGAATAAAGGGAGGAAATAAATGTCTGGAGATGTAACTAATTTACTTTCGAAACCGCTTTTCATTTTCATTCTACGAGTTTGACGTAAACAGATAATTTGTTTGATTTTTCGCCACTGCTATAATGTTTATACTGGTGAAGGCAAAAATGAAAGTGTATTGTACAGTACCTGTGGATGGGCGGTGAGTCGGGGAACATGTCGAGACCTTCGGAAACGGAACTACTAGGGCTGGGGGTTGCGTCTGCGGGGATTCCACTGCGCATGGCTTCCACCTAATAAATAAAACCAAAAATACTAATTTCGGCTGTCGGTGCGTGAAGTGAAATTATTCACGTTCAATCAATTCAAATTTTCTATAAATGTGAAGACTTCTGTCTTATTTGAGCAACTCGCTTCAGAGTTGTCTTCTTCTCTGTGAGAAATTTATCGAAGAACTCTTTCATGACAGAAAAGAGAAATTCCTGGTGCTCTAAGCCCGGATGCCAAATTTCTGTATGTCTTGGAGTCTATTTATTCTACAGTGCTCAAACATCCCCGGAAATTCTCTATTTGGCAGTAATCCCCTATTTCTGTATTTCTTGGAGTCTATTTATTCTACAGTGCTCAAACATCCCCGGAAATTCTCTATTTGGCAGTAATCCCCTATTTCTGCAAATCTTGCAGTCTATTTATTCTACAGTGCTCAAACATCCCCAGAAATTCTCTATTTAGCAGTAATCCCCTATTTCTGTATTTCTTGGAGTCTATTTATTCTACAGTGCTCAAACATCCCCAGAAATTCTCTATTTAGCAGTAATCCCCTATTTCTGTATGTCTTGGAGTCTATTTATTCTACAGTGCTCAAACATCCCCAGAAATTCTCTATTTAGCAGTAATCCCCTATTTCTGTATTTCTTGGAGTCTATTTATTCTACAGTGCTCAAACATCCCCGGAAATTCTCTATTTGGCAGTAATCCCCTATTTCTGCAAATCTTGCAGTCTATTTATTCTACAGTGCTCAAACATCCCCGGAAATTCTCTATTTAGCAGTAATCCCCTATTTCTGTATTTCTTGGAGTCTATTTATTCTACAGTGCTCAAACATCCCCAGAAATTCTCTATTTAGCAGTAATCTCCTATTTCTGTATTTCTTGGAGTCTATTTATTCTACAGTGCTCAAACATCCCCGGAAATTCTCTATTTGGCAGTAATCCCCTATTTCTGCAAATCTTGCAGTCTATTTATTCTACAGTGCTCAAACATCCCCAGAAATTCTCTATTTAGCAGTAATCCCCTATTTCTGTATTTCTTGGAGTCTATTTATTCTACAGTGCTCAAACATCCCCGGAAATTCTCTATTTGGCAGTAATCCCCTATTTCTGCAAATCTTGCAGTCTATTTATTCTACAGTGCTCAAACATCCCCGGAAATTCTCTACTTGGCAGTAATCCCCTATTTCTGCAAATCTTGCAGTCTATTTATTCTACAGTGCTCAAACATCCCCGGAAATTCACTATTTGGCAGTAATCCCTTATTTCTGCATGTCTTGGACTCTATTTATTCTACAGTGCTCAAATATCAGTGGAGATTCTTTATTTGGCAGTAATTCCCTATTTCTCATCTTCCATTCGATTAATTATTGTTTTAACCAAGGATTTTGAGGGGCCATCCTGTATTGTACTATTTGTTACAGAATATTTTTACCTTCACCTCCAATAGAAATTTCGTACCTTAGACATGGCATTATTATGAAATACTTTAATCTTCACAAATCTTTCAATTAAAATATCTGACTTTTCACGGGGATACGCTAGGTAAATAGATATAACGTTAACATGCGTTTTTTCTTACTCGTACTGTTAAAATCCGAAGTTAAAAATTCGTGATATACTTAGAAAACCTGTTGTCGGTGACCCTCAGAAAAAATGACTCTCCCAAAAATAATATGTAATTTATATAAAAGCAGTCAGAGAAGTTTCATACATCAAATAAAAGTAATTTCTAAAATAATACTAAGCGCAAACTATTCTGACCAAATTATTTGCACAGTTCCTTTATTCATAGGGGTTAAATCATCGATCAAACATAAGTGACTAAAAAATTCTTAAAGATTTTCCCAAAAGTTAGAAGCTCCATCTTCCCGACGTTATTTGAATATGAGCTAAAATGATTGACGCGCCTGACTTAAGTAAGTGGAGCTAGATTAGGGCATTTTATTTTAGTGCCCTTCGTCATACAAAACAATTGAAGTACCTTCTTTTTGACGCGCCCCCTGCGCTTCTCAAACTTGGACGTCTCCATGGAGGCGGCGCGCCTGCGCACTGACTTGCCCGGCTTAGCGTCGGGGTTGATCATCCACCACGAGGACTTGCCCGTGCCCTCGTTCTGCACGCGCATGAAGCGGTTGTGCAGCGAAAGGTTGTGCCGGATGGAGTTCTGGAACAAAATGTAAGAGTTAATTAAGTGCCCTTTTTACAACATCACAGTTTGTTATTTGTTGATGGAAGATGGATTTGGAGATGGTGGAAGGGTTCAACGGTATGAACACGACGTTACTAGCAACTCAACTATTTATTTATACACGGAGTATTTAATTTACTTTAGAACTGTTGGTGTGAGCAAATCAGCAAAGAACTGTTCGTATTTGATCATGCACGTGGAGTCCACTGCCACAGTAAAAATGATTGGTTTTTGTCAAGTGATAAATTAGCTTAATATGTACCCATTATTCATGCAACAATTTTGTTCTTTCAATATACATATTACTTTGTGTTATTTTTATTATTTTTTAAAACTATTAACCTTGACACAGGCTAATCCTAGTGAGGTTAGTAATTAAAATGTAAACAGTGATACCTCTTGTAAAGAAAGAGTAAATATAAAAAAAAAATATCTGCACTCGGTATAATTATTTCCCTCCACAAGTATTCTGGGCAATGAGGAATACATATGGAATATATATTCTGCATTGAAATAAATCCTGACTTCTAGTATTACGTAGCGGGATCCGAAGCAAGCAATTCTGGCCTATCAAATGCATAAGTCAGTGAAAATCCTTCCGTCAAACAATTTGAGCATATTCATTTCATTCAAAAGAGTGTTGTAGTTCAACAAAATTGCTGGAATACTTATTTTAACGCTTAGAAAACGTAAGAATTTATTTTGTATTCTTTCAATAGCTTGTACATGATTATTGTAATGTGGGTTACAGACTATAGAATTATACTCAAGTTGACTTCTAACAAAGGGAAAATAAAACCGTTTAATACATTTAATATTGATGAAATTTCTAGTTTACCTAGTTATAAACCCAAATAGTTTTAAACCCTTGTTAGAGATTTCCGTTATGTGGCTAGCAAAAGAAAGATTTTATTGAAAAGTGATGCCTAAGTTTAATTATAACTAGTTTTACTTTTTGATGTAAGCTATGTTTTGTAAATAAGTCAATGTTATATAATGAAGATTTTTTGGGGTCCAAAATGAAGTTTTTAGCTTTCTATGTTTTGGATTTTGGTATTCATACAAAAAATAAAGTCCTCGTAAAATTTTCACATCTTGTGAAATTAGAACTTTCTTCTTATTAGACCTCGGACTCTCGATGGGAGTTATAATGTTTTGCTCAAGTGCCAGGCGCATGGCCACACTAAAATTTATTTCCGCAATCGATTCAAACCAATATATTTTTTCCGCACACGAAGACCCAACCCTTTGAGATCAATAGTATTCTATGTAATCAATAGTGAATTGCCGGTGTTAAAACTTGTGCAATAAATTATCAAAAATGAAGGTATTCTGTTCAGGTAGCACTAAAATGGACGTCAAATTCAAACTGTCGGAATGACCTCATAGAATTTTTACCGCTGACATTTCACATTTTATTGATGTCCCCTAAAGTAACAGAATGCAAAACTTTCGTGTATTTGATGGGAGGTAATTGTAATATTTCAGATTGTATATCTCAGTGAAAATTTAACGGTCTTAATAACTTCATCCATTTAATTTATTGATCCACAAGATTTTTTTAATTACGTCCACAATATCTCAAGAGGTTTAAACAACGTCAATGGGGATTTGATGCTTTTAAAAATTACTCGATGGCTTCCGTTACAGAGCATTATTAAATACATTGAACGGATATTAATAATTTACTGCACTTAATCTAATCCTGCTTATAATATATTATATTTCGTAAAAACCGTTAAAAGGTTATCCTGAATATTAACTAAATTACTTTAGTATTTACTATAGAGAAATATTTTTGTACGAAGCAGTAGAAACTCTCAGCGGTAAACCCTGCCGTCAAGAGATTTGCACAGCCTTTTCCAGCTGAAATTGTCAGCCTGTTATGGCATTTACACAATTCGTTATACGTATACACAGACATAGGAATTAATAGACGAGAAGATAATGGCGAGGGGTAAAATCAACTGTTGAAGAACGAAGGGAGTGAAGCTGACTGTGATTCGTCAATAAATCAATCTGACAGTAAATAGGCATCTCGCATTATAATATCACCATTTACTTCTTAAAAGTAAAATCTGCTTTTGAATGAATAGACATTTTTACATGGGAGCGCAAATTACTCGCCACGTTATGAACAAATTTGCGAAGTCCAAATTCGGCAAAAAATTCGGTTCTATTTTCAGAGTCGAATATTTCGTTTAAGTATTTAGTTAAGACACTTTTATAAATGTTCATAATTTACTTCCCAGCAACCAACCAGCTTTGTGTTTCGCGTCCAGACGTTTCTCGATGTGATAGTAACAACTGATTCATATTATACGATGTGAATATGCTTAAAATAAAGTAAAATAATGCTTATATATGGAATGTAATACGACAATTGGGTTTATTCTCTTTTTCACATCTATTTTTACAAGTTTTCATAGTACAAGTCAACATTTTGCCGTGTTATTTCGTAAAATGAACCGATGATGCCTCGACCATAGTTCGCACAAGAATGATGACGTCACGTTTTCAAATTTCACTTGAGGCCATACGCGAGCACAGCCGGTTCCAATGGAACCGGTATGGGGAGTGGGGATAATACGCTTTTAATCACTTAGGGCAGGTCTACTAATATTCATATGTCTATGTACGTATAGCTTTAAAATATACATACGTTCAAAAATCATACAAGACGCTGTACTGCTTGTTCTACAATTTATTATCACTTGTTTACAGAGACGGAACATTTTGGAAAACTAATATTGACACTCGGGCGAAGCCGGCAGTAACTACCAGTAGTTATTATTAAAAAATATATATATAATAGTAGCTGACGTGTACCCGGCGTTGCTAGACTTTTCTCTAATTTCAATAAATATAATATCCATGTATTATATATATAAACCTTCCGGATAAAATCTCTAAATGATAGTGAAATCCCTACCAAACTCCGTTGCATAGTTTAGGACTAAGCGCACAAACAGACAGACGCGGATAGTGACTTTGTTTTATAATATTTAGATTTACCAATGTATTGTCACGATTACGAATTTACTAAAAGTTTATCAGGAAACAGCCTGTAATCCCGTTTTTAGTGCATTATGATCTTAGATATTCCGGGATGTTCCGGAACGTTCCAGACTATTCTCGAATATTTCAGAATGTTCCGGGGTGTTCTGGAGATTTGGGGAATGCTCTCAAATACTCTCGAATGTTCTAGATATTTCTACAGGGCAAAACTTCCAGCCCTTATATCTTCAAAAGCCCGCACTTTAGGTAAAAACGGGAACTTTCCTCATGGATGGGGGATAGAGGGCTACCACACCACTTAGTTCATTGATAATACCGGGATAATAATAAATAATCGTTTCTGAGTTTTAGCGGCACGCACATTGTACACTTACTGTTATTAAAGGTTTTTCCAATAAGAGCTGTTATTTTGATATTCAAAGAGCTATCGAGAGATGATTAATAATTTTTTATGGCCGGAATTGGATGGTATTGATCTGGACAACGTTTAATTTCAATAATACGGCGCTAAGTGCCACACAAGCAACGAAACCATTGATCTTTTACGGGAAAAATTTCCGGACTGTGTTATCTCTCGAAGAGGTGATCACAATTGGCCACCGAGATCTTGTGATTTAACACCTTGCGACTTCTTCCTTTCGGGCCACGTGAAAGAGAAGGTCTACGCCAACAGCCCAGCGTCGATTCAAGACCTCAAAGATGGAATTCGTGAGGCGAGGACATAAGGCAGCCACTTTGCGATTTGGTTATGGAAAATTTCATGAAAAGGATATGGTCCTGTCGGCGTGGTCGTGGTGGTCATTTGACTGATGTTATTTTTCAGTATTCACTATAATGAAATAAACATTTGATCATTTATATTAAAAAATGGCATTTTTCTTTGAATATCAAAATAACACCTCTTATTGGAAAACCCTGTATATATGATTATTAAAAAATATATATTTTCAGAAATGGAAGATCACGAATTGGATCCAAGTATTCCACCAGAATGGGTAAATTACGTCCCATGCCATAATAATTGAAAAATTGTGCAGATTATCATGAGACTAAAGCGAAGCGATGGGACTAAATTACGTCCCAAACCGTAATAATTGTGCAGATTATCATGAGACTAAAGCGAAGCGATGAGACTAAATTACGTTCTAAGCCGTAATAATTGAAAAATTGTGCAGAATATCATGAGACGAAAAGCACCAAACAAAGCAGTGAGATCTAAATTTTCTATCATTTTACGATATAACCTTACAGTGCCTTCAGCTCGGGCAGAATATAATTTTAATACCGCAGTCGTCAAGATTTCTGTTTCAATAAATGCGCCAACGCTCGACTATTGTTTTAACCCGCAAGCCATAAAAGTGGCTTTAACGGCCGACTTTTAGAACCCTTTTACTATTCAAAGCAAATAATGTTTCGACCACAAAGTTAATATCCGTGATCATCGTTCCAAACAATATGTAGGCAATAAAGGCGGGTTTATGGGCTACGGGGGCTGAAGACGGTGATCGGTTAGCAAAACGCCGAGGAACCAACCTGGGAACGTTACAGCCGTTACAGCTACATGCCAAGATTGTTTGACATTTTGTAAAATACATATCAGGTCAACATTCTAACAGGCCAGAATTCTAACAGACTAGTTTTTTAGGTGAATAAAGTGCCGAGGAACCAACCAACCAACCTAGGAACGTTACAACCACAGGCAAAGATCGTTCATATTTTGAAAAAGACATACATTCTAATAGGCCAAACTCAGGACAGAATTATTCAAACAGGACAGAATTCTAACAGGACAGAATTATAACAGGACAGAAATCTATCAAGACAGAATTGACAGGCGAGGAGTAGTGGTGGGAGTAGGGTAGGGTAACTAGATTTATCCTACATTTTTCTATATACCCCCCCCCCCCCCTCCTCCAAACCGGCGCTGGCTGTCCAATACCTAATGATTTATTGTGTTTAGTTGAAAAAAAATCATTGGAACCTGTAACTGTCTACAGTTATTACCTCCAAATAACCTCAGAAATCACTGGTTAAAGAGAGTCAGGTACGATCTCCATGTATACATTATCTTCTTATAAGTCTAGAATTATCTTTATAAGACCTGTGAACATGCATTGTTGGATTTAACGTACCATAAATCGAAAAATTTTGTGTATCAAATTCTCAGCTAAAGATTGGATGTTCATTAATTTTTGCAAAATATTTATGTATATTTTATTTACCAATTTGGGGATAAAAAACGGCCAGAATGGGTAATGCCGTATAAATATTAATTGGTAAAATATAATTAAATCTAATCTAATAAAAACCTTAGGAAAAGACAACTAGCCCTAAAAACTAGTCCACCGATTTAGAATTGTCGATAAAGCGTCTTTGTCGGACCCGACGTGATTCGGAATCATTATTTTAAGATAAAAGTTATAACTTTCATTAAAGAGTAATTTTTCGAAGAAACGAAGATAAAACACGTAAAAAGAGTCGTAAAAATTCATGTGTTTGACCATCATACCCCGTACCTGGGTGACTTTTTGGAGTTTGAATGGATAAAACGTAAAATGGGACAAAAGGAAACTACATCAGTTATCAAATCACACAAAAGGTGTCAGAAAACTGCCAAAATAATGTTTATCCAATGGTGATTCGTTATTTTCCAACACTTTCTTACGGTAATAATTTCACGGTCTTTTTTTATTTTATTTTTGAAATGAAGTATCTTTTCAAGGAAAAAATATTAATTTGATCGGTCTTGAGGGAGTACTTTTTAAAGATTGTAATATATTTTTTGATACGTCATAATTTTAATATAGGCAAAACTTTGCTTGTTTAATTAATTCATCCACGTATCTTTTGATATACGTTTTCTTATATAAAAAAACTACACACGTGCGTAAGTAGAAAATGTGAAAGTAAAAAAAAGCTCACTCTGAAAAGTATTTCTTGTTTTTCTCAAATCTGTGGTACTAAATAAAGAAAAAAATTGAAACTAATTAAATTTTAATTTTAAAAACCTTAATAATACCGCAAAACAGTCCCAACTGCTCCAAATCGTATGGAGCCAGTGAAATTAATGTGAAATGTTCAAAGATTATCGAAATTTGAAAGGTTAGATAAAACGATAAAAGAAGAATAAATCAGAATATACCGTGTAGTTATATTTAAAGCAATCAATCCCAAACCGCAAGACGCTAAAAAAACTGTTATAAAAAAAGTTTTCAGACTGAAATGTTAAAACTTAACTGGTAAGAACTTATTTTATAAGCAATAATTATTAGCCTGAAACACTCATCCACATTGAAAAATCTCCTGATAAAAGATACATGACGTCAACGGGACTTGATCCCGTGTCCTTTCGATTTCGGGTCGACAGCTCTGACCACTGAGCTATGGCGGCTTATCTCTTATCCGCGAAATAATTCAATATATAATAGTGTTTCATTCAACAATAATTACTGCTTCTTACATTTTTTCACCTACCTACACGGGTTCAAGTCCCGTTGGCGTCATGTATCTTTTATCGGGAGATTTTTCAATGTGGATGAGTGTTTCAGGCTAATAATTAATGCTTATAAAATGATTGTTACCCTTTGTGCTATGCATAAAAAATCTTGTCTTAAACATTAGTTTACCAACTTCATAAATAATCTAAAATTAAAGGTAAGGTGCCTATGTCCAAGTACTTATGGCCGTAGAAATACAGACATCATAAAACATCTCCGGAGAGCACTTTATCCGAGACGCCGTCTTTTTTGTTCTCCTGAAGAATGAGTACAAGGCGTCTCTGTAACAGGATTAGTCGGATATTTCCAGATTTGACCCAAATATCCAAGTCGTATATATATCCCCGCCCACCTATTAATTCAAATGTTCCGGGGAAAATATAAAATGATAAAGATTCGTAGAGGCAGTGCACTATCTCTCACCTAAGTTTTTCCTCCCTTTATCTTACCTACAGACCTGAGACTCCTTCCTTCCTTTCTTACCTCTACTACTAGTGCTGCCCGCCTCCCCTCTCTCCCCCCACAGGCGCCAGCGTACCTACTGACATCCCTACGAGGAAGGTAAGACTGGTCCGTGCCAGGGGAAACTATTCTATTCATGAATTGGCTACAAACATTCCTCTTCGAATGTGGACTCATGATAGAAAGGTATTGGGAATACATTATAAAGTTTAAAAAATGACAAACGAATATAAAATAAAATTTTATAAAATTTAAATATAAATTGGTATATTTATTCACATATTAACAGACTGTTGGCCTTTTATACAAAACATATAACATGAAAAGAGAAAAATAAGCGTTACAGAAGAGAAATAGTACAAACATGACATATGAATGAAGCAAAGACAAAAATAGGACACAATAATATATATCACACATAATACTGGATATTAAGTTAAAGCCTGATCAAGGCTTTAAAATCTTAAATGATAAAATCCTTCGAAGTTGACATAAAAACTAAACAATAAATAATGTACAGAATGCTTCCCATAAATAAACGTTTATTACAAATCAAAATTATATTTAAGAAGATAAATTGTAAAACATAGTTTCACTTAGCACGGGAAAAACTTCTCTTTCTAAATCTACCTATGAAATAAATACCTAAGTATACCTAACAAAAGTGCTACATACCCGCAGATATCATCGCGGAGTGCCAGTAGCCGAAAGGGCCCAAGTCTACGTCCAAATACAGGCGAGATTCGCCCCTCGCCGGGTGGAGGTTAAGTTTATAAAAGTTTGCAAGTTGATCGAGCTTTTTTGGGTGATTTCTCTTTTTCGGGTCGAAAGCAGGCGCCGGGAATCCTACGATAGACATATTCACGGGGAAACTTGCTAACGCCACCGTGAAAAACTTTCCCCGTTTCAATCTTCTGCCAGATATATGTATTTCTGAAATACTCACCCGTTAATAACTATCGTTAATCCGGGCGTTGCGTGAATTATCGTCAAAATGCTTTAGCCGCCCCCGCCCTGGCCCCTCCCCCGCCGCCCAACGGCTTTATGAAGAATTATGTCTTTGGAAAAGTGTTTTAACTTATTTTTAATTGATGGCAACTCCAAAACTTATAAAAGGGGCCAAATATATTCGCAGTATTTCAACCCGAAATATATAGGAAGTTACTTTTATCACATGTCTTCTAATATATAGCTTTGGCAGTAGTTTACATCAATTACATAAATTAACATACATTAAAGTTGAATACATCAAGTATTAAATGGTGTAAGTTCTGGTTTTTAGAAATAATATTAAAATAAGGAGAGCAATCAGTAAACGCCACCTGAAACGATAACACTCTACTAGGAGTACGCAGAATTTACAAACATTAAGGCGAAGCTAAATGCTAAATCACTATTTCGATTAATCTTTATAACGAATTGGTGTACATTATGAATACCAAAAAATATGCTTTAGATAAATTGAAGGTTTTCCTATCGTTTCGCTTGAGTAGAATACGAATGAAAAAATAAATTACTAAATTAAAAATATAAATGTAAAACGAAATATATGAACGCGTTAAGGAAACAACTTTAAAAAATATATTATTATAGCTAAGATTATCTGTGACAGTTTCACTTGATTAACTTTTTTGCTTTCTTATAAAATTATTTACAAAATAAGTAAAAACCAGTTTTTTGCTTGAAATCGAACGTTTCTAGACTCCGTTTGTCAAGCGATTTTAATGCCTATTACCTACGATATAAGGTATCCCAAGAATATACACATTTTTGGCTTGTAGCTTCCTCTTAAAGAAATGATCATTATGTTAAAGTAAGGGCCCGTTCCCACTTCCGTTTTCAAATCGGAGGCGGGTCCCGTTTTAAAAACGTATGGCCAATGGCCCTGTTCACACTACCGTTTTAAAAACGGACCATACTCTACGAAAAAGAATAATTTGTCGATTCAACAAAAACATGTTATTTGCTCATTCTTCAGTAATGGTGCGCAATGGACGACGATGAAGCTCTTGTTGTCATGTTGTACTTATTAAAAAGAAGGAAAAAAGTGAAAAGAAAATTTTGGGTACACCCAATCATAGCTGAATGATTTTCTGTAGGAATTTTCCAAGTGTTAAAGCGTTTTAAAAACGTATGGCCAATGGCCCTGTTCACACTACCGTTTTAAAAACGGATCCGTTTTAAAAACGGACCATACTCTACGAAAAAAAATAATTGTCGATTCAACAAAAACATGTTATTTGCTCATTCTTCAGTAATGGTGCGCAATGGACGACGATGAAGCTCTTGTTGTCATGTTGTACTTATTAAAAAGAAGGAAAAAAGTGAAAAGAAAATTTTGGGTACACCCAATCATAGCCGAATGATTTTCTGTAGGAATTTTCCAAGTGTTAATTGGTGAGTTGAGAAGTGATGAACTAAAGTTCTTTAATTATTTTAGAATAATAATGATTGGATTATTTATATAGCGCCGTTTTCACCATGAAAAATCACCTCAAGGGCGCTTAATGGCTTAAGAGAATGTCTATCACTTCCTTTAACCATATACTGGAATGAGTTTCAGAGAGCTTAACATATCAAAATACAAAATTGAGAAAGTGCATTTGTCCTGAAGAAAGGCTATCGATATTTTAAAGTAAGAAAACAATAACAACTCAAATATTTTTTATTATGTGTTTATTAAACTAATACGCTCTTCCGTGCATCTCATTAAAGCTTTAAAATTTTAAAAAGTAAACTTAAAAAAATAAAAATAAAAATTTTGATGTACAAAAGTTGTGTACATCAAGTGTTTTGTTTTTATTTAGTTAAAGATAAAATATTACCATACTCTTTCTTCGACCAGTGGTATTAAATTTTCGGGATTTATTTCCTTATCCATTATTGTAGTTTTGATTTATTTACTTAACAAAATAACCAAATACAAGCACGCAGCGTGCCTGCTTCCTTGCGACAGGGAGCGGGCGGGGAGGGGTCGGGGTTTGGCGGGGACTCTGCCGGAACGACTGGACGACAAGTGTGAACAGCTCCATACAACACTATGAGCGAGCGTGTTCCGACACGATTTGAAAACGGACGCGCTGCGTAGGCGAGCCATCCGACAAAAAATGTCGGATCCGTTTTCAAATCGTGTCGGACAAGTGTGAACAGCTCCATACATCCACTACAGCCACTAGGGCATCCGTTTTTAAAACGGGACCCGCCTCCGATTTGAAAACGGAAGTGGGAACGGGCCCTAACGGAATATATTGGCAGACTGAGTGGGCTGTAGTTTAGGAAACTTGTTCTTAAATCCGATTCGCATTATATGCACGCCCCGAGTTCAAACAAGCAGCAGAACAATCATCAAAAATGAAGGAAGTGATTATAGAAGATTGCATTTGATGCAAGGAAATGAAGCATACCCGCTGTGAATTCTGCTCTGTGTACTATCACATTTTGATTAGCATTCATGTTTCTTAATGCGAATCTGGCTTGGTAATTTAGTACCTACTAGGAAGGTGTGTGTCGTGGAGGTCGAATTGGCGCATCAGTCTGAGGACTCGTGGGTGGAAAGCTGCAATAAGAAGAAGGAAACCTGCTTTCAGGACCGGATTTTACCCGAAGAGGTGATTAAGAGGAAGCTACTAGCCAAAAATGTGTATATTCTTGGTATACCTTATATTGTAGGTAATAAGCATTAAAGTCGCTTGACACATGGAGTCTAGAAACGTTCGATTTCAAGCACAAAACTGGTTTGTATTTATTTTGTAAATAATTTTATACAAAAGCAAAAAAGTTAATTAAGTGAAACTGTCACAGATAGTGATGAAGAACCGGGAATATTCCCCGGGGAATATTCCCGGGAACAGGAATATTCCCGGGAATATTCCCCGACCTGAAATAAATTCCCGAAAACGGGGAATTTATTTTATTTTTAATAAAATGGTTTCTACACTTCTCTTGGATGCTTTATTGAGTGTCAGCATGTAAAGTAAGCCTGCAAACATCTGCAGTAAACAAAGCTGCCTCATCTTTACCTCGTGATATGAAGAACAGTCTGTTGGACGATGATGTTTACTGGACAAGAGTGACATCATTAGCTGATGTTCTGCGACCGATTGTTTCCTGGATTACACAGCTAGAGGGAGACGATCCACTAACACACAAAGCATTGTATGCTTTTGAGGATATTGAGAGCAGTCTGTGTACTGGACGGGAGTCCGCACAAGACTGTAGATTTAGGCGCCGGGTCCAAACCGTGTCTTCAACCGATGAGAATGCTCCTTTACGGCCGATGATGATGATGATTGTAGTTGATATTGTGATGAAATCTGCCTCCCGCACCCAGGCTTGGTGAATGGTGGGCACTGGGTGTGCTTTCGTCTCTGCTCGCTTCTGGTGTTGGCGGTTTTCCAAAGGAGGGCCGGCTGGTCTCGAAGAGGTAACACCAGAAGATCTTGGAGCAGAAGACTCGGCGAGGTGAGGCAGATGTTGGGCAGGAGTCACTTGTAGATAATAAAACGCTTGGTTTTGGTGGTAAAGATGAACTGATTTATTTTGAATTATGTGGCTGCTTATATTTAATTAGCCTGACTCGCGCCCGACATTGGGCTAGGAGCCCAAAAGTGGTGGGGGGTTGTACCCGCGCCAACAATGAGTTTATAGCCTCCGACAAACTGTTGCATATTCATTTTGTCGGCAGCAATGGTGATAGTGGTCGCTTAAATTTGCGAGTTAGAAAAGATTTTGAACGCTTACATGAATGACAATTACATAGTTTAAAAGCATAGTAGTTATGAGAATGTGTATCTTGACAACTAGATTTTTTGTTTGCCAAGATACGACAAAAAATAAGAAATGTTTGTAAAATAAATGTGTAAAAATGATCTCAAGCGATCAAATTTGTAAAACATGTTAAGTTAGTATTTTTCCGAGGTCCCCCGTAACATAGCGCTCAGAAAGAGATAAGATTCACTATGCTACGAGGTTCCTGGATTTTTGTACACGCAAAAAAGGTAAAAAATATTGTTCAAAAATGGGTTTACATATGGGTGAAAAACAGCTTTTTTAATATCTCCTCAGCGGTAGTATATCGAAAATAGTGTTTATTTGACTACCGCCGAGGGGATGAACAAGTAAAATATACATATTTGCAATGTTTAAAAATTGATTTTTCTATGTAAAATTTACATAGAAAAAATGCTGGACATTGATCCACGCGGCAGGTAAGCCGGCGATGTGGTATCGAAGCCATTCGGAGTCAAAGTTTTCAAGCCGCTTGGGCCGAAAACTGGACAAAATGACCAGTGGCGGGGAGTGGTGATTTTGCCAGTGGCGTGGAGTAGGGACATTTTATAAAAGTAAACAATTTTTATGAAATTAAATAATATGGTCAACTACGTCCGTTACACTCCCCCCGTTTAGCTATGCTGAACTAAAAAATAGGACGTTTGTTGGTACGTTGCAGCCCGCGGCGGCCAGTCCCTCTGGGATGGTGCTGGGCTGGTGGTACTGTTGATGTTGCATCGGTAGGCGGGGCCGGCAGGATTACAGCGAGCTTCACATCGGGGTGGACGTAAAATCCGGTGCTCGTCTGGATCCGGGCGGTCCTCACTCGGCCGTCTGCAGCAGGGGTGAATGGAGGAACATGGTGGGCTAGCCTTGATGGCGGCAAGGGCCCCATCAGAAGGGGGGCTGGCTTGCTCCTGCGCATCTTGCAGGTGGGGCAGTTGTGGGCGATCTTGCGAATATTTGTTCGCAGTCGCAGCACATGGTAGCTGCCTCGCACCTCAGCCATTGTTCTCTCCTTATTCGGATGATCGGCTTCCTGGTGATGATATCTCACTAGAAGTCGTGCATATGCATGATCACCATCCAAAATTATAGGTGTCCGCACTGCTTGGGGCACGTTACTGAGGGCTCGTATTCTTGAGTTCATCCTCAGTAGGCCGCCAGGTCCAAGGAAGGGGCTCAAGGCTTTGAGCCTACTGTCACTTGGTAGTGGATCTCCTTTCTGGAGCGCATTTATGTCATGATAAAATGTCTCTTCTTGACATTTTCTTGCCCATCGGGCCTCTGCTTCCTTGATTTCATCGGTTCTTAAATGATTATCAGGTTGTTCGTGGCTTTTTCCACGACACCTTTTAATAGAACGATGTATCCGGCAGGTAGTTTGAATAAGATGATTAAATGAGGAGAATTTCTTGATGTCGGGCAGTGTTTCTGCCACAGTTGAAGAAAGGCCAACGTTTTGGCGCCTTACTTCAATGTGCCTGGGAGACCCTTTCGCGGGGCCGACTGATTCTCTCGTACCATTTGCAGGCACAGATCCAGCTGGTACTCCTCGTAAGGCCGCCTGTATCAGAGGTGCTCGCGGTACGGGGCCAGATGGTCCATGGGGCGTGGTAGAATGCCACCGGGCATGGTGCCTGGGTGGTCTTCTCTGCAAAGATGCTGGCACAGATCCAGCTGGTACTCCTCGTACGGCCGCCTGTATCAGAGGTGCTCGCGGTACGGGTCCAGATGGTCCATGGGGCATGGTAGAATGCCACCGGGCATGGTGCCTGGGTGGTCTTCTCTGCAAAGGTGCTGGCACAGATCCAGCTGGTACTCCTCGTACGGCCGCCTGTATCAGAGGTGCTCGCGGTACGGGTCCAGATGGTCCATGGGACATGGTAGAATGCCACCGGGCATGGTGCCTGGGTGGTCTTCTCTGCAAAGATGCTGGCACAGATCCAGCTGGTACTCCTCGTACGGCCGCCTGTATCAGAGGTGCTCGCGGTACGGGTCCAGATGGTCCATGGGGCATGGTAGAATGCCACCGGGCATGGTGCCTGGGTGGTCTTCTCTGCAAAGGTGCTGGCACAGATCCAGCTGGTACTCCTCGTACGGCCGCCTGTATCAGAGGTGCTCGCGGTACGGGTCCAGATGGTCCATGGTGCACTGTATAATGCCTCCCGGCAGTGCGCCTGGGTGACAGTGTGGCTCGTATGGCCAATGTGGTAGCTTCATTCACATGTCCAGAGGTCCCTCCGCCATGGGTGGTCCACCCCAACGCCGTTCGTGATAATATTCGCGTAGAATCACGAACGTCGCGCACTTCCCTCGAGACAATTAAGTTAGCATTGTCTTGCCCGATGAGAAGTGTGGGGGTGATGTAGCGACCGTGGTACCTCTGGACAGGAAGGCTGAGCTGCTGGATGGTATTTGCTTTGATCACGTACTCATCAGAGATTCCGGCGCCGCGTAGAGTGATTGGCACGCGGCGGGACGTCAAGTCTGTTGAGCACATGTTTTTTGCTCCGTGTAGTCGTAGCTCACGGGTAGGTCCGGTTGTGCCGAGTTTTTGTGCTGTGGTGGCGTCAATAAGGGTGACTGTTGAGCCCTCGTCCAGAAGCGCAAAGGTTTTAATCTGCCGCTTCGGGCCCGACAATATGACTCCCACCACTTTTAACACGGCACTTTCGGTGTGGCGTCACATATTGTGAACATCTGCCACAGTAATGTCATTATCACGATTGTTATTATAGTTGTGAAGAAGTCGGTGGTGGGGGGATCTGCACTCCCCCACGCCGCACCATACACTAACTTTGCACTGTTTCGTATAATGTTTGCCATTGAGGCACAATCGGCACAAACCGGCGTCGTTCACTGTTTCAAAACGATATTTTAAGTCTTTCGCGGCGAAAGTGCGACATTCGCTAAGTTGGTGGCCATTTTCACCACACTCGACACACCCGGCGCGGTTGTCGAACTCGCGAACTTCATTGTAACTGTTTTGCACTTTTTCCCCGCTTCGATTATTTTCTCGATTATTACCAGACAAAATTTGGGGCATTCGATTATTACCAGACAAAATTTGGGGCTTTCGATTATTTTGCGCGAACTGTTGTTTTTCACTAGAATTGTTGTTGTAAACATTGTTTTCCCGCGATAAAAACCGTTCTGACGCGGCAGACGTGTTTAAACTGTTGTCACAAGTGTCACTTTTGTTCGAATTGTTTTTTCGCGAAAACTTTTCTGACGCGGCAGACATATTGATGAAACTTTCACAGGTATCACGTTTTTTAGCACCGTTTTTTCGCCAAAACTGTTCTGACGCGGCAGACGTGTTCTCTAAACGGTTTTCGTCACATGTTTCACGATTTTGAGCACTGTTTTTTCGCGAAAACTGTTCCGTTATTGAGAACGAATGTTCACGGCGTGGGCGGGACCTCGCGGGGTCAACCAAACCGGACTTTGGGATGGCGTTCGCGACGGTTTTCAGGAAGGCGGCAAACTGGCAGATGGTAGCGGAGGCCTCGTAGTGCCGCACTTCCATCAGCCACGCCAACCGCAAGGTGGGCGGCATCTTCCCCGCGATGTCACTGAGCAGCGCTGGATTCGTCAGGTAGCCATCATTGTTGAGGGAGCGGAGTGATGCCACCAGGTTCTGAACTGTGCCAGAGAAGTCTGCGATGTCCTCCAGAGAGGCCTCAATTGTGAGGTGGGGCAGCTTCTTCACCTTGTCCAGCATCAGAGCAGCGAGTGAGGTAGTCCCTCCAAATCTCTGCTCCAGGACTGCCAGGATCTCCGGAACCTGAGCAGGGTCCATCAGAAGGGGGCCGACGGCTTCTCGGGCTTTCCCCTTGAGGGCCCGCTGTAGGCGGATCAAGTTTTCACTGGAGGTCATCCGACATGTGGAGGTAGACTGGTTAAACTGTGCCCTCCAGGTGGGCCACTCCAGTGGATCTCCAGAGAATGGAGGCAGGTCCTTGGCCATAGATTGTCTGGCAATAAGGGCCGCCATTCGTGGATCGTCCTCGATTGTGGGACGGGGGCTGTCCTGAGCCCTTGAAGCTCTGATGGCTTCTGTCAGGGCGGAGGCCAGCTGAGCCATGGGACTGCCATCATGCTGAACCCAGGCTCTGGTATGTTGGGCCGTCTCATCCGCCGTAGGTTGGGGCGGGAATCTCGGCATGGAGCTGGTACTGGCTGTGGGCGGGCCATCTGGCCGTGCCGGCACGCCATACTCCTGTTCGCGCAGTGGTACGGGCGGCACATGTCCAGATGGTCCAGATGGTCCAGAGGGTCCAGGTGGTCCAGGCTGTGTCCATGGCACGTCCCACTGCTCCAGCAGTCCGGCAGGTGATCCTGGCGTCGGCGCTGGGTACCCCGGGTGGGGCAGAGGTACGGGCAGCACAGGGCCATGAGGTCCAGGCTGCACCAGTACTGGGCATCCCTGAATGGTCCAGGGTGCTGGTTGCGCAGGGCCTGCTGGCTCTTGCTGCGCTCGTGATGCGTACCTCTGGTCCACCAGAGGTACAGGTCCGGCTGGCACTTCAGGTACGGCTTGCCTCTGTTCTATCAGAGGGGCGGGCGGTACGGGGCCAGAGGGTCCAGGCTGCATCATGTTTGGCCACCCTGCATTGGGCCAGGGTGACGAGGGCGGGGGACCGGCTGGCCTTGGCTGCGCCGCTGCTGAGTACCTCTGGTCCACCAGAGGCACCGGGCTCGGTTGGCCGGGCTGCACCCATCCAGGGCTGTACCCTTGGAAGCGCCAGGGTCCTCCTTGGGCAGGATACCCTTCCAGGAGTACGGGTCCAGATCGGGCAGGCACTGCTGCTGCTGGTTCCTCGTACCTCTGGTCCACCAGAGGCACCGGGCTCGATTGGCCGGGCTGCGTCCATGATGGTGGTGACCTCTCCAGGAGCTTCGAAGGTCCAGGAGGGGCAGGGGCTGCTGCTGTTGGAGCTGATTGAAGAGCTGCTTTAAGTCTCTCAATGTGCTCGGTTTGACTGCGAAGCTGTTGTCGCAATAACTCCATCGCATCCTCTTGAGATGTGGAGGGCGGTGAGTCATGATGTGCAGGTGGTGCCATGTCAGGAGTAGTGCTGGGCGTGGGCATGGGGGTTACGTCAGGCGTGACGTGAACCGCAGCCGTGGCCTGAGACCCAGCGTCCAGGGCATCTGCAGATGGTGTTGAGGATCCATCGTCTTGGATCCGGCTCGACCGTAAAGTTGGAGACATCCTGGTTGAAGGCGTGTGAGAATCCGGCTCGGAGGACCACTTGTACTGGACGGGAGTCCGCACAAGACTGTAGATTTAGGCGCCGGGTCCAAACCGTGTCTTCAACCGATGAGAATGCTCCTTTACGGCCGATGATGATGATGATTGTAGTTGATATTGTGATGAAATCTGCCTCCCGCACCCAGGCTTGGTGAATGGTGGGCACTGGGTGTGCTTTCGTCTCTGCTCGCTTCTGGTGTTGGCGGTTTTCCAAAGGAGGGCCGGCTGGTCTCGAAGAGGTAACACCAGAAGATCTTGGAGCAGAAGACTCGGCGAGGTGAGGCAGATGTTGGGCAGGAGTCACTTGTAGATAATAAAACGCTTGGTTTTGGTGGTAAAGATGAACTGATTTATTTTGAATTATGTGGCTGCTTATATTTAATTAGCCTGACTCGCGCCCGACATTGGGCTAGGAGCCCAAAAGTGGTGGGGGGTTGTACCCGCGCCAACAATGAGTTTATAGCCTCCGACAAACTGTTGCATATTCATTTTGTCGGCAGCAATGGTGATAGTGGTCGCTTAAATTTGCGAGTTAGAAAAGATTTTGAACGCTTACATGAATGACAATTACATAGTTTAAAAGCATAGTAGTTATGAGAATGTGTATCTTGACAACTAGATTTTTTGTTTGCCAAGATACGACAAAAAATAAGAAATGTTTGTAAAATAAATGTGTAAAAATGATCTCAAGCGATCAAATTTGTAAAACATGTTAAGTTAGTATTTTTCCGAGGTCCCCCGTAACATAGCGCTCAGAAAGAGATAAGATTCACTATGCTACGAGGTTCCTGGATTTTTGTACACGCAAAAAAGGTAAAAAATATTGTTCAAAAATGGGTTTACATATGGGTGAAAAACAGCTTTTTTAATATCTCCTCAGCGGTAGTATATCGAAAATAGTGTTTATTTGACTACCGCCGAGGGGATGAACAAGTAAAATATACATATTTGCAATGTTTAAAAATTGATTTTTCTATGTAAAATTTACATAGAAAAATGCTGGACATTGATCCACGCGGCAGGTAAGCCGGCGATGTGGTATCGAAGCCATTCGGAGTCAAAGTTTTCAAGCCGCTTGGGCCGAAAACTGGACAAAATGACCAGTGGCGGGGAGTGGTGATTTTGCCAGTGGCGTGGAGTAGGGACATTTTATAAAAGTAAACAATTTTTATGAAATTAAATAATATGGTCAACTACGTCCGTTACAGTCTGAGTAAAACTCTTCCAGCGTCTCTACTGTCACATGCCGAAGAGAAGCAAATACTGGAAAAGGCGGCGCAGCGCAAAGAATTTGCTATTGCTCCAATACATCTGGCTGCTGCCTTACTAGATCCAGGTTCCCAAGGACATCTGCTAAGCCACGCACAGCAACTTGAAGCACTTGAATTCATTGACCAAGTAGCAAGTCATATGGAGACTGTTGATAGTGCAAATGTTCTTGTTGATTTAGCCAATTATAGGGCTAAAGAAGAATCATAGAGCAAGGCATTCCTATGGAAGTGTGTGGATAAAATCACGCCAGTGACCTGGTGGAAGGGGATGTGCGGATGTTCTGATTTGTCACAGGTTTCCATAAGAATATTGACTGCTCCCATTACTTAAACAGCCACTGAGAGATCTTTTAGCACGTTTAGTCGCATTCATACAACACGGAGGCATCGTCTAACAACTCAAAGAGCGGGGAAAATAACATTTGTGGCACACAATTGGAAACTTCTTTCCTCTGAAAGAGGCTCTCAAGTTGCTCCCAAGAAAACCCTTTCTTCCACGGATGAGCAGATTGCTTCGCATCATAACGTTTCAAACCTATCTGGTACTCGCAAACGCAAACATCCAATTGAATGTGCTGAGGAAGGAGAAAACGTAGATAATCCTGAGTCGGCAACAACTTCGTCCGGGTCGGATGAAGAAGAAGAAGAAGAATATGAAGATGAAAGTGGAAGCGAAGTTGATAGTGTCAGTGTCCAATCGGTATCATCAGGTGAACAGTAACGATCTGTGAAGTTGTGTCATTTTTACAGTTTTACGATTGATTTTTTATATGTACCGTTTACTAGCATAAAGTGTATGTATATAGGCTTCTAATACTGTACAGTATAAAATTATATAGAGATACTACTCACTTTAAAATAATTTTGATCGGTGTTTTTTTGTTATTTTTCTCTTGGATCCTATTCCTATATACATGGGAATAGTTTTTATGGATCTATCCTGCTCTATATGTACCATATGTGTGTATATTTTATTTTTTATTTAATAAATATTATTCTTTTTGAGGTATTATGTTGTTAAAATCAAAATTCCCCGTCCAGGGGAATATTCCCGGGAATATTCCCGGGATTATTCCCCAGAAATTAATTCCCTGGAATTTATACATCACTAGTCACAGATAATCTTAGCTATAATAATGTGTTTTTATGAAGTTGTTACCTTTACGCGTTCACACATTTCTATTGAAAAAATATTTTTTTTAGTAGTTTACATTTATATTTTTTATTGAGTAATTTATTTTTTATTTGTATTCTACTCAAGCAAAACGAAAGGAAAACCTTCAATTTATCTAAATCATATTTTTTGGTATTCATAATGTACACCAATTCGTTATAAAGATTAATCAAAATGGTGATTTAGTATTAAGCTTCGCCTTAAGGACATAGTTAGCCGGCTCATAGCTCCAAAACCTTCAAGAATATCATTTTTCGTACGATATTCTATGCGTTTTTAACCACACAGGTTGACAGATAATATAGTAAACCCATATCAGTGACCGAGGGCAAAGCACGTTTAATTACTTGGATATCAATAGGTAGCTAACAGTCGGCTTAAAAGTTCCATGTTTTACAAAAAAAAACTATATTTCAGTTATTTATTTCAATAATTAAAAATAATAATGTCTATGTGTGTGAATCGAGTTTAATAAACTCTAAAACTGGCATTGGCTTTGATTTTCAAAATTGGAACTGATTGTGGGAACGATTCAGACAAACAATAAAGAAGGTATCAAATCAAAACTTACTAACTAAACACCACGCCTTTTCACCGACGAGGTAGACAGAGAGTACGGACCGCCAAACAATCGGTCTAGGCACACACTACTTGCCCCATTCTCATTCATACATACTATTTTATTATTCTCACTCCAGACATGGCCCGACTCAAGTAACTGATTCACTTGATCGTGCCATGTCTTCCACGGAAGTCCCCAACTTCTTGTACCATTCACATTTGGGTCATATCTTCTTTTTTTTTATATAATTAATAATTCTATATTTGAAATATGTATATACAGGGTGGGGCAAAAGTAATCACCCGATGTTCCTTTGCTGTAATTTTTTTTTATGATAAACTTTGGTACTGCTTGTTATTTCGCGTTCTTGCGGAGTAAACCGATTCATGTCTTGTCGATTTGTATTCTGCGTTTATTAACTTCACAAATGTCAAAACCGAATTGACAATAGGCGGCATTTGCAAAAGTTATAGCGTTTTCCAAAAGGGTGATTACTTTTGCCCCACCCTGTATATATATCATTTGTTGAGTAATTTCGTAATTTTTATCATTTAAAATTTAAAATTTTAAGTTATAGGCAAACATTTTTTTTAATATATTTTCAGCTTCACAAATCTTAAATTTGAATACCCTGTAGTTTTTCGCGGGTCGTGCGCTGGTATTATATTAATTTGATTTTTTCTACTGTTTCGACCAAAGGAAAACAAATTATGATTTTAAAGAAGGCTTCGACTTGTACACTACGAGAGTTGTTTGTTTATTTTTGAAGCCCCTTCAAAATGAGGAGCCCAGCGGCATAACCAATTTCGATTTTTGTGCAATCCGGTCCTGCCTCCTTGATCAGTTCTCGGGTGGATGCGAAAATGTAACGTAAGACAACGCTCATTAAAATGCAATACGCCGTGCAGTCACTTATAGACTAAATAAGAATGCTAAATAAGATACAACAAAAGCGCAACACAGGAGTTGTTGGGACACGTGACGCGCGTGGGAAGAGAACCGGACCTTGAATGATATTCCTGAATAATGATCATGATGATGCTCCTTCACTGCCTCGGGTAAAACAGTCATCAGTTCCTCGGAAGGCAGAAATAAATTAAAGAAACCTTATTAAATTGATGGTGTGGGCTGTGACGGAGTCAAACGCATTTAGACTCTGGTTGGTTATCTAAAAAATGCCTGTTTTAAAAAGTTCAGGCTTACGGTAAAGCTTATTGTATTATTTTTTTAAAGAACCTTATGTTTACAAGGTTTTTATGCAAAGCACAAAAGATGACAAATAATTATAAACAATAATTATTAGCCTGAAACGTGGGTGTAAAATAAATTGAAAAAATCTTCCCAGAAAAAAGTAAATGCCGCCGATAGGAAACGAACCCGCAGCCTTCCGATCGCCGGTCGGATGCACTATCCACTATGCTTCATGATTGAAAAGAATTTATAAGCGAGCGCAACTATTTTCAGCTTACAACCTCTTAAACATCATGATCTACAGAACTTTAAATTTTAAACTTTGAAAAGACAAAACGCCATATTTTTCGCTCCATATTTTTTTTATTGTTCAATAAGAAGTACAGGGTGCAGCAAAACAGACAGTGCAGTTTTGAAGGGCCGGTACATTCCGTGTGGTGGGGGAACCTGGGAGGGGTCTCATTGTGTCGGGAAATAACCTAAGGCAAGTTTACCCGTCATAGCCGTCGAGATGTGCCAAAATGCAGCCGAAAACTTCAGAAATCGCCTTCATCAATTGTATTGTATATGTATTGCTGATGAGGGTCATCATCTTTCTGATGTTATCTTCTGGACTTAATGCAAAAAAACGGCACGATGTACCGAACAAAATAAAATTACCCCCATTTCTGTAAGTTGGGCAGTTTTCTTTTAATAGCCCTTTAAAATTGCACTATCTGTTTTGCCGCACCCTGTATGGTGTCAAAATCACAAACGAAGCAGGAAATTAAGCCAGTATTTGATCTAATTCTTTGGCACAAGGCCATCAAGCTCTGAGCATTTCTTTCAACGGAATGTCATCCAATATAAATAAAACCAAATGCACCATTTCACCATTTAAATATTCAAAATGTACTGGAAACATTTATTGAAAAGTCCAAATAAGTGATGCCACTTAACCGGCCAATTACTCGCACGCGACATGGATAATAAATGTTTTTGGACATTTTTAAGTTAACTGGGAAATCAAATCCGTTTTCGGAAAAAGACAATTACTAACCGGATAGTGCCGAACACGGAAGCTTTAAAACGTAATGAAGTTGACGGAACAACTGTTAACCTAATCTATTTTTTATCGGGGTTCAATGTCACCGACAGGTTTACATAAAAGTATTGTATTACTTAAAAGAAAACTTGTAGGCTTTTTAGTAGAGTTTTTTTACACTAACCCCACAGAGGAGGTCCTAAAGAAAGTAATTTCTATGTGGAGGATCATTTTGAAGAAGAGGAAGTTCTGGGAAGATACACGGTATGAGGGTTGGGTAGAAATCTAGGGATCAGTGTGTTCAGGAGTGACACACATACGAACATATATCTTGCAGCGCATGGCGATAAGACGAGAGACCAGTTAGAGAGGTCAACGTCTCCCCAAACTAGACTCTCCATATCTGGCACCACACAGCTGGTTTGCAGGGGCATCCTGACCAGAGATGTGCAAAATGGGTACCCAAAACCATTTGAAATGCAAAATGGAAATGGGTCAAAACTTTTCCATTTGAAAATGCAAAAAGCAAAATGGTTTTTAGAAAAGCATTTCAAATGCAAAATGCAAAATACCTATTTTCAAAATGCAAAATGGTTTCTCAGGTCAAATAATTATAGAATTTTTAAACAATTTTGTCATTTAATAATGGACATCAATGTAGAACAAACATATTACATGATGGTAAATCCAAAAACACCACGACTACAGATCATGAACCACAAAAAAATTGCGCGGGACTAATGTTGCCAACGTAAAAACATAGAAACTGCTATCTAACATTTAATATTACAGCGTCATGGCCCCATGTTCAGTATTTGAATCAGTATTTTTTGTAATGGTATCACTCAATTGCCAGGGCTCCTACCAGGGAGCAACTTGACAAATGTAAATTATCTCTCATAGCGAGGTTGAGGACCGAATGATACTTGGGGCTTATGAAAAAAAGATGAGTGGAGATAGTAGGAAGAATGTTGGAAAAAAGCATTTAAAATGGAAAATGCATTGAGAAAAGCATTTTAAATGCAAAATGCAAAATGGTTTTTAGAAAAGCATTTAAAATGCAAAATGGAAAATACCAATTTTGCATTTTGCATTTCCATTTGAAATGGATTTATTTGAAATAAAGCACATCTCTGATCCTGACACACATCACCGGATGAAACCGCGCAACTCCGCTAAATCACCATAGGTAACGAACCACTTGGGGTGACCTATAGCAGAGGTGCTGGTTATCCAATATATGGTACTGGGGCGGCGGTACCCAAACCCGCCTCCCAAATTTTTACAGAAAAGAGATTTGCGACCAATAATACAAACTAATGGGAAATTTTGAAGCAATTTCAGATAGTAAAATTTACGTATTAACTTTATCATTAGTTAAAATTTCATTAGATATTTAATACTTTCGGATTTCCACGTATTTTTTTCTTGTATTATATTATGTGCGTAAAAAGAGGTACTCGTACATCACCCGGAATATAGATATCAGGCGAGTATTGTTCTGTAAATTCATCAAAGCCGATAATGAAAACCTCATTTAATTGAGCCGTTTCAGTCAGCGAACAATAGGGGTAGATTAGAGCACCTTGACAGGGGGAAGGGAAACCGCTGCTCAAAGCATTCTTATTAGGGATTTGTTAATACTTGTAAATCTTTTCAGGCACTAAATTGATGAGTATAATTTTAATTGAGCAAGAAGGACAGCGTTTAATTTGAGCGTTCATCACATCTGTCGGAAGCCTGGTTCTTCTGACAGTTATCAGGTCGGGCGGGACTGCTGGGAGGAAGAAGGGGTGCGGCAGGGTACGGCGGGGGCGGCAACCCTCGCGTGGGTGAGGGAGCCTTCATCTTAAAATTATGCTGTCAACGCAAGTGACAAATCGAATTACGCGAGTTACTGAAAGATTACGAAGAATGTCTTCCAAGCGTTATTTAGCATATTAGATAGCGGCGTGACTAGAGCAGGAGCAATTTTCTTGACAAGTCGATGAGAATACTCGGGCGTCGGAAATTAACTTGCGCGCCGCGGCGCTTGTGATTTTACGGTCGGGCGTCTATCACGTGACAAGCCAACATCTAACACCTGTCAGCCGGCGCGGACAGATTAACCTAATCAGCTGCACGGCCTCTCAGTCCACAGCTTTACAGCTCTACAGCTGGCTCTGTTCTACCACCCACCACCCACCACCATTCATTCAATTTAACGCCGAACTCTCGACTTTAAATTCCGACAAGTATCTGATTTAGTTATTCATGCCACAAAGCCGCAATTAAGATCAATTCAATCTGAGTTTAAAGGGAGATGATTTTAACGCAAAAGGTAGAACGATTACATTTTCTTTATGAATCCCAAAGAAATGAATTTTATATCATATTTTTCGATATACCCGAATCCGATGTATAACTGTCAGGTTTCTTAAAACTGCTTCCACGAATAAACATAAATATTAGTTACGAACGTTCGCATTAACATTAAAATATATTTATTCACTCTGCCAATTTCCATTCACGGAAAACACATATGATTTCGGAAGAAACGGAATATAATTTACCAAAGCGTGAAAAATTAAAAGAATAATACCCGGGAAATATTCAGAGAATGTATTACACGGAGAGTACCACGCACAAATCTAAGGAAAAACGAGAAGGAATAGGAAGTAGGAGGTCTAGTGAGTGTTTAACCTGATTACACGAAGAGTGATTTGTGTAGAAGAAAGGAAAACGTTGCCAAGGAACGCGCACAAATAAAATATACAGGGAACTTAAATAATTACAGAGTGTTCCCATAAAAACTTAACTATAAAAATTCAAATTTATTCATTTACCGCTACCTGACTGTCACCATATTTTCACCCTGCAGACTGCCGCCCAGCAAAACTGAACTCGTATGAGTCACGTAAATTTCGAAGACTGTCAGTTGGGTGATCTTGTAAATTAGTACACCTATATGGTCAAAAAATTTGGCTTTAATTTTCATATCTAATGATCAAAATTCGCAATATTTTGTCATTCTCTCTGGTTAGTGGTTTTTGAGTAGTTGCCTGTAACTCATCAAGAGTTACAAACAATTAAGTAAAATCATCGATACATGAAAGTATGTCGATGGTTAAATCATTTTTATTTTCGTTTTAAATAATTTGCACTCATTTTCAATTCTCTAAAATTTTTATGTTAATTGTATAAGATTTCAGTAAGTCACAAAGAAAAAGAATTTTGTCAAATTTTATTCAAAAAATTATGATCTGATAATAAATCATTGGCTTGTAATCGAATCTCATTATAAATCGCAACATTCTATTTAAATGAATGTTCAAGTGTACAATATAAAGAAGGTATTTTCACCCCACCCGGTAGGAAGTACTCGAGCATTCCTTTGGAAAAGTGGCAAGCGTTCCACAGAGGCAAATTAGGATAATCGTGTAAGTGGAAAGAGAGGCGGCGGTACCTCCCTCTCCCACCCCCAGAATCCTACTCCGATATCGACAACAGCTGAATAACTATATACGACTATATAGGGGTGACTTTTACAGTAGTTCCCGATGAATCAACTCCTTCCTGAACTCAACAAGCGGAAGTTAAGTCTATCAGTTTCGGTATCATCATCTATCTATTAATGGCCCATATATGGAGGCTTTCATGTCTTTTCATGGGGCATTCAAAGTGCTGAATAGTTTCAATAATCAAATTTCAGTGGAACGAACGAATACACAAGAGCGGATGCTATATTCAAGGGAATCGAAGGAAATTAATGGATTCGTACATACATATTAAAATCTCTGATAGGTAGCGATTTGCTCGAAGTCATGATGCCATGCAATGGTGACTAGTTTTACATAACTTGTTTTTTTTTTCGAAAACTCATTAATATATTATTTATAATGGCCGAGGGGTAAGGCTCTCAACTAGAAATCCAGAGGTAACGGATTCAAATTTTGCACACGTTTTTTTTAAAAATTTTGAGTGCAAGATTCTACTCTTACACGGAGAAAAATGAGTAATTTCGATTTATTGAAAATCTCTTCAAGTTATTAGTCATCCTGTTAAAAACAGGATTGTAAGCCATTCCCTCAAAAAGTGTTGGTAAATTCGAAATAATATCGGAACACGTATTCATCCACGTACGTTGGTCATAATAATATATGAAGAATAAATGCAACAATGTGAGGACTTTTACAAACACGTGTTCAGACAGTGTGAAAAAACATTGGTATTTTACTTAAAGTATTCTTAGGATACCTATCAATTGATTCGTTAATGCCCTACAATACCGCTTTTAACAGGAATACTTTATTAATTTGAAAACATTTGTAATAAATTAGCAATATTTTGTTATGACGAAGTTTTCTCCGTGTTCGTGTATCGTACCCTCCGTGTATAGCCCTAGTGAAAGACCACAATTTTGAATTGAGACGTGGCTTGAAATGGCATTAACCGTGTTTAATGATCATATCTGAATAGCCAGTTACTTCCCACTTTAATCTTTCCCATCTCCATCCCCTCCTTACTACCTTCACCCTCACATCATAGCCCAATTGGGGATGTCATAGTCTCACTGGCTCTAGACGGCCAGGAGCAGTTGGGACTCTTATGCGTCACGAATAAAACAAATATTTGTACATATATTTAAGAACAGGCAAGATTTATATAGAGTCTGTAATAAATAGGGCGTTGTTAAATGTATAATATAACAATTCTATCCGGCTTTAAGCATTCAAACGGTAGGTATAATTTACACGACGATCTGATCTTCCGCAAAATTGTTCACTTTGCGGCTTCATCAAGAAACAATTATTTCACTACACCCCCCCCCCCTCTTCATTGGTAAAATTGAATTTCCCCCTCTTGATCTGTAATGATTAAGGAATTCACTAAAGGATTGTTTTGAAGAAATAAGGGAGAATAGAATACATACAGTGGAGATGATTATTCTGTTTTAGAAAATTGAATAAATTATTATTGCATATCTTTTGTTTAGACAACTCTAAACAAATATAGTAACTGTCATTGCACAATACATGTGTAGTTTGCATATGCCGTTAGTATTGTCATCTGAGTAGAATTAAAAAAAATAAGAAAAACTCCCATTGCCTCAAACCAAATGGCAATTCAAGTTGTCAAGCATGTCACAAAATATAAACGACTATTTTGAATGATATATCTATGTTTCTATGAGAAATGGGATAAGGTTAGTAATATTTTGAATGATATATCTATGTTCCTACGAGAAATTGGATAAGCTTAGTAATATTTTGAAGGATATATCTATGTTGCGTTGAGAAATGGGATAAGCTTAGTAATATTTTGAATGATATATCTATGTTCCTATGAGAAATGGGATAAGCTTAGTAATATTTTGAAGGATATACCTATCTATGTTCCTATGAGAAATTGGATAAGCTTAGTAATATTTTGAAGGATATATCAATGTTTCTATGAGAAATGGGATAAGCTTAGTAATATTTTTTGGAATAACCTTGTACAAAATATTTACACTTGTTCAATGAAGACTTTTCAAATATTTATATAAATTAAACCACGTACATAAGTGATTTACATAATCTTATTACTTCTAACAATCTAAAAAGGTGGGTACATGTATTGGCATTCTACAAAAGCGAAAAACCACAAAAAGCGCGCTCTATTTTATAATTCCCCGTCATCGCAATGATATTAATAAATTATTCTTGTAAGACAATAAAAAATCCACCCCAAAGGTAACGGGAAGTGGCGGCTGGCTGGTGGGGGTGACACCCACCCTCTCCCCATACGGAGGATGGGGGGTGGCTGTAAATTGTCGCCCTGTCAGCATCAGCGCTCACCGGCGCCAGCCAGCGGCGCCTAAAGGTGCTCCGACGCCGCCGCCAAAATCTGCTAAACTTTTGCCCGCCCGTAGACGACACTTTTCAAATGCAAATCAAAGAATGTTCGCCACTCTGTGAGTGCGTGACGTTTTTCATTAATCACATTAAAAGATTGATTTATTAATCAATTTTTGAAGATTAATACAGAATGCGTAACTGAATACAAATTATAAATTAACAAAAAAACTTTATTTTTTATTTTTTTTCCTTCCAAGTTTTTTTTGAAGTACGCGATTTATACTCCATGATTGAACAACTATTGAAACTATATACATATCGTCAATAGATTATTGGCGCGATAAGAACTTTCTATTCAGGATCTTCTACTATTAGGGCGTTTGCCCCAGCCATCTGAGCTGTTTCTTTTTTAAGTTTTTGAATTTGAACATTGTTTCAATTTCTATTAAAAAAGTTTTTATTTTTAGTAAAATTTGGAACGGGTGGGCAATTGAAATAAGAGATTTTAAATCGTAATTCATTTGCGCACAACAGAAATGAAAAATATATTGATAAGTAAATAAATGTAGAAAAAGTATTCAGATTTCGCCTAAAAAAAATAAAGCACGAACAAGAGTAAAATACCAGCTAATTATTCAGTATAATGAATTTCCGGAATATTTAACTTAGGAGAAATATTAATAAAGATTCACAAAACATTAAATTCATGTAAATTAGACAAAAATTCCAAAAAAAGTTTTTGATAAATGTGGTGTGGGCTAAGCTTACTTTTAATTTCTAAGGTTACATGTGTCGTAGGTACATTTTAATTATATATGCATATAAAAACATTTAAAACTATATATTAATAAATTGTAAGTCCCTGTATTATTTTGATCGCAGTGTATTGAATCAATTAGATACCATTAGTGCCACCTGTGAAGGTTAGGTTATATTGTTTATGAAAGGATCTCGCCTCTGCTATTTATATTGTTAAATCGCGTCGGCAAGAACAATTCCTGTATTGCCGCCTGTTGAATTTGTGTCAATGTAGTTTGACAACAGTTTTTCATGTAAAAGGTGAGGTTTCCTTAAAAACGCTCTCTTGCCACTAAACAATCAAAGGTTTCACCTTCACCAAAGAAACACAGGAACCGGCCTGTACCTAGAGTATTTTAAATGTGAAAAAGTGTCTATTCATTAAATAAAGTGATTCAAATTGATCTCAAAAATAACCGAGTTTAGTTTAAAAGGACCCTACAATTTATAACAGTCCCTTTAAAAATCTATTACTTGCTAGAGAAAATTCAGATAACAGTGTGGATAAGGAACGTATCTTTACATCTTTACAATATTATCCCCGCATTTCCGCGGGGTTCGGTCAGAAAAGAAAGAAGAAAAAATAAGCGAAACGGTAGTCGAAGTTTTGTATAGGCGCGTCGTTTCACTTTCAATTAGAGTGAGAGTTGTTACACAACTTTATGCTGAAATTTTCTTTCAGTGGAAATTTCCAGTCTTTCGCATTCGTGGAGAGAGAATTTCTTTTAATCGAATTGGTAGAGAAATTACAAGAAACCTGAAAACTATGTTATTATTTATATTAAATTTAGTCAGGAAATTCAAATAATCTTTTGATAAGAATTGTTATGTTTTTAAATAAGAAACTTTATTTTATTTTATGGATTTTGGCAGATCGCTCTGGTAAGACTTCGATACGATACTTGAAGTGGCTTTGGCCGAGTTTGTTGACGAGGTCTGAATATTCAGGTACTTCCTAATTTTCCTTTACCCATGTCATTTCCTTCCCCACTACCTTCTGCCTCACAATATACCCCAAAATGGGGAGACCATAGACCCACTTGTTCCGGGAATTTGGGAGATTTTTCAAGGGCCTACGCTTTTTCTAATTTCAAGGAAGCGCTATTTACTAAGGACAGATTGTTTCACAGAACTTCAACAATACATTAAATATAAAAGTTAATATTCAATTTCTACGAAAGTCCAATTCAAGTTCTGTTATTATCAAAGTACCGTGAAACAACCTGCCCATAATAAAATAATAACAGAGATTGAATAGAAATTTCACAGAATTTTAATTTTAACTTAAAAGTGAAAAAAAAAATGAATCGCTCAAATTTGTGAAACAATCCGTCATAACACGAATTCACACCCCCGTTAATTTTTTGAATGGGGGTATGCGCTAGTTACATATTATATAAGTAAACGGGGGACGTACCTACATTACTTTAACCCACCTAAAATGTATTGATATTTCGCTTTCTGAAAACTTTTTTTTAAATATGTAGATATTTCTATTTTGTCATTGGCAATATTTTACTACTTTTTAAATAAGACGGCTTTTAACAAATGAATTGAGTTTCCTTATTATTCATCATGTATATTTTATTAGGAAGTTCGCACGCTATCACGTTTTTAATGCTGTTCAGTTGTGATCTCTCCTTATACAGGGTGTCCAGAAACTCGTAGTACAAGCGGGAAACTGGTGAATCTACATCACATTTGGAGTCGATTTTGTAGTATATTTTTTTTTGATTTGAGCTTTCGTTATCGAGTTAATCGAGTTAGAAGTTGACTTTTTTTTTATCAAATTCTATAAATTATTACTGAAGATCAAAGTACCCAACTAATTAAAACTATTTGAAAGTAAAACAAATGAAGAAACTCGGATTTGAAGCATTATTTTGAAATCATCCTTCATTTAATCCGGTGTAATCATAAAATATTTCTGCTCTGCAGGGTTAAAACATCTGTTGTTCAACCCTAAACACCAGAAAATACTTTAACCCTAAAATAGCCGAAAAATATATTTTTTGGTTTTTTTTTTTTTTTGTGAAAATGCTCAAATCAAAAAACTTTATGTTTATTTGGGTTCCCCGTGTGGTGTAGATTCTCCAGTTTTCCGCTTGTACCTACTAGGAGTTTCCGGACACCGTGTATATCAGAAACACAAGTTAGAACGGAGCTGCAGGCATCAGCGGCAGGACCATAGCAGCACGACCTCAAGGTGTCCACCGACAATCTGATATGTTGCTATGTGTAATTCGACCCTCGTGCGCCGGTTAGCGGATTGTCTGTTCCGGTTTGGCCGTTGTCAGTAGTTGCCACGTTCTGCGATTGGCTGTGGTCCAGATACGAAATGATCCTTGGGGAAAGTTACATAAGAAGGAGTGACTTCAGACTGGGGTAAAAAAACCCTATTAATGCTAAAGTCATAAGTAAAGTGTTCCGGGAAAGGTATAAAGAATTTTCTCTTACAATTTTACAACCTAATTAATCTAATCAGTTTAGCTCGGAACTGTCAAGTAATTCTATCAATATTCACAGAATATTATTATCTTACGTTTGTGAGTACTTTGTTGTGGATATCTGTTTGATCAAATTTAAAAGCCAAGGAATCGGTTTTAATTTTTATTTTCATACGGCAATGTCCGTCAGAACAGAGTGTGATAATATGTAAAATGTATGTATTGTCGTGTTATGTACACATAACTTAAATTAATAGGATACGTAAACATTTTTAGAAAGTTTTTAGATTTTTAAAGTTAATTCCTAGACTAGTAAAAAAATCTGTAGGATAAGATAAGGTATTGTACCGTTGAAAAGTTCAGACATACTTTTGGGAATGAGACAAGTCAGCGTTTAACTTTTGCATGGAAACAACTGTCCTTTATCAGTATTTTAGTAAATGCAGTTCTCCAGAAAAGCCCCAACTACATATAATATGTAGAAAATGGTCAAGACAATCCACTGCTAGTATATGTTATTGGGAATTAAGTGAGGTTATTGGAATGAACATTGTCTTAAATAGATTGTAACTGCGTGAATCTACTGTATAAACCAATCAAAATACATCGACCGTTTTCTAATTTTAACAAATCCAGATCTTTTACGATCTTCAAGGGGATAAAAACTACGTTGTAAATTATCGATAAATCCGTAATCAGTCAACCATCCTTAAATTATTGAAATGTCTGATATGAAACAAATAAGTCAAATTAATTAGTTGCCCCGAATCAAGAGGGATTTATGGCGGAAAACGTTACTATCTACACATAGTTGTATAAATATCTTAAAGGTAGCTGTAGCTATATCAGTCACAAACAGCAAACTTCCTCGCACAATGCTCATTTGAAAACGCGTGCCATAAAAGGCTGAATAAATTTTAAAACAAAATGTCAAAAAACAATATTTCAGGAGTTGGAAAAATGGTGATCTCCAAAAATTGTTAACTTTTTCTAAAAAAAAAAATTATTATGTCTTTGGGAAATAACGGTGTACAGCAGGGATCTCAGTTAAGACTATTACTATTTATTAATTATTGTCGTCTAAGAACACTTTTCTTTTTTGCAGACAAAATATACACGGGATAAAAAAACAAAGAAAATATTTAAATTCTACTGCGTCTTTGCCGGAAATTAGGTAAAATAAAATTATTATCAGATTTGGTCAACCTATTAATTTAAAGGTCATCGAAAGAATTCAACAAACATTTATAACACATACATTTCAGACTTCGTACCCAAATCATCACAGATGATTAGTTACGATTTTTATTGACGGCAATGCGATTAATTAGCAAGAAATATAAATAAGTTTTATTGCTGACTTGGTAACTATTCTTTTAAATTGTCAACGAATTAATTGATTGCTCTGATTTAAAACTGTTACGTAAGTCGCACGTACCAAATCGTATTGTTAGGTCAGCAACCACATTTTGCTGTGCAAATATTTCAACAAATGCATAATATGCTAATTTATCATTACTGAGACGTCAAAATCGGTGGAAATCGTCACATAACTGATATTTTCAACTAATTACTTCAAAAATGTTTATGCGCTATCAGAAGACGATAAGTAAAACAAATTGTCTTAATGGTTCGTTTTTGTAAAGTGTTCCTCGCAAGAATCTCAATAATTATGTGAATGTTATGAAACTTAACGAACTGGGCAGAGTAAGGTTATCAGGGGAAGAAGGTTGGTAAGAACTAGTTAAAAGAAATTGCTATTCCGATAATATCAAGTTTATTTGCTGTAAATATTGCTTAACATTCATGATCACTTGGTAAGCATCGTTGCATGATGTTATTATGCCTGCAGACGTCGACAATAAAATTAGTACAACTGATTATAACGGAATCCTTAAAATACTTACACAATTTGTAGGTCTACACAACTAGCCAACAGTAGCAGCTCCAGTCTGCAGAAGTCCATAACGTATAGGTATATTTACTATTACCCACTTAGCCAAGAGATAAAATGAAAAGTTCTGAAAAGAAGGAACTAAGTTCTTGCCGATTAGCATATCAATAAGATTATAGTATCGTGTACATTCAACTGCCTGTTAAACAGCTCCCCGACTCCCACTATCCTATCCGGGTTCAAACAGCACCAACGATAGTTTCACAGTATTTATGGGAAAAGATTCAACACCACTTATGTATTTAAAAGTAGGTACTAACTAACTTTAAAACTGTGATAATATGAGTAGAGAGTTTCAGTCATTGAGCGTAGATGGCTCTAGTGTTGTCAGTTGTCGGTAAGGTAGATCGCTAGTCCTAGAGTTTAGGTAAAACTAAAAGATAGCCTCGCAGCATCGACCAAATAAGATACATCAATGCTTCGCAGCCGGTCCCAAGGGCAGCGAGATTAAGTCATTTGCCTTCTGGCTGTCCAAGCTTATCGCTATTGTTAAAGAGTATTTCCGTCTAATAATTAGGCACTGTGCTTGTTGAGCAGCGGATTTTTATTTTAAAATTGATGCACAACAATAACTATAGTAGTAGATACTCTCAGTACCCTTTGGCGAATGATCACCATTCAGAATAGAAACTTTGCTTGAAATGGGCTATGGTCAGGTTGACCAGATATAAATAGCCATGCACTTCTCAACCTTCTCAACTCTTCCCCCTCTCCAATTACTTCAGCTTTCACAATATTGGGAATACCATCGTAGGTAAAATATGCTCCAAACTGTCCGGAGTCTGTGGGACTATGACATTCCCATTTTGGTTATGTTCTGTTGCTATATTATGTAGGTTTAAGGCGATTCCATACGTAGAAATGCAAAATCATGTGTTTTTGGTTTGAAAATTTGGTCGTCTAGAAAGGTTTCAGATGCTTTAATTAAATACTGCGAGTAGAATACATCTTGGCCTTTGAAATAATCGAGTATTTTTTATATAAGTCTTTTTATAAGCCCAGAAAAAAATAATGTTTAGGCCTATGAAAACTGCTTTAAAGTTCAAAATCTCCTACTTACGAACCCATTTTCGGTTATGATTTTATTGTATATAAAATAAAAATATAATGTGGCAACTTAAGTTATTTATAAAATGATCGGAAAAAAATTAAATATTTATGCCTGAACATCCACAAAATAAAATAAAAGGCACTTTTTGGCTATGTTTTTTTCTTGCATAAATCAAAACAGGCGGATGGTGTTAAGCGGGAATTTAAACCTTATCGCCATGTACGTAAAGGTTGTTATTGATAGAGGCTCAATTTGAAATATTACACGACGTAGTGCATCGCCTTAAGTAAAATAGGGTGCATTTGCAGAGAGTGGTCTGTAAAAGTTAAACACTTTCCGAAGATCTTTTTAGTAAGCTTTAGCGTAAAGCATGTACTTTAATATTTTGCCATAGTCGCGGCACGTCTCGCCTTTTGAGTGCCTACGAAACTTCGGGGGCTTTGATGTGGCTCTTGTAAAATGAAGACGCCTTTGGGATAAAATCAATACAGCATTTATTTATAATATCAATTTCGTGGTCGAACCGGTCACGTGCGACCGACTGAGGCGTATTCAAATTTAGGACCTGATTTTACTGAAACTTTCCTGCTAAATGTAACTGGGGCATCACTTTTCTCTTTGGTAACGATCAAAACGAGATATATGATAATGTGTTCAGACATGGCTGGAGGATTGAGGTTAAAAACCAGGAACAAGGAGCAATAACCAGGAACTCTTGTGGGGTATCATATCTGATCTAAATAGCCAGGTAATCCCAATCTTCCTCTTCTTCACTTATGACATTACCTCAAACCTCCAAAATGGGATACTATTGTGCCATTGAATAATATTTATGTATTGCTAATATAGCACCTACTCCTCCTGCATTTTCACTTTACATTATTTTATTTCTTTATATATTATCTAATCGTAGTCTTTTTAACCAAGTGTTGATTGTTAATCATTTTTCTTCTTTTACACACTACAATCTTTATTAATTCTTCTCGTTCACGTGTCTAAATTTAACAATACCTAACCTGTCAATTACATTGCAATGAAATATTTTTTACTCTACGTCCTGTCAACTATCTCAGAACAGGTTACACATAGTGAGGTAAGTAATGTAAAGCATAAAATTAATTGTGGTACCAATTATTTAAGATTGTCGTTTTTTTTATATGAAACTGTAAAAATTATTTAAAAAAAATAGGATTTATCGGCAAGATCAGAGAGACAGATCAAGAAGAAAAAAAATGTTTGATGGTCAAATCTGAATAGTTAAAATTTTTTAAGCTTCATTTTTTCCATTTGTCTCAGAACAATTCCCACGTCTTTAGTTCACTGGCTTCGGGCAATTGGTACTCTTATGCGGCTTCACAGATTTTAATATTCGCTAATATCATCTGAAAACCGACTAGCACGAGTATAGTTCAATAGACAGAGCTGTCTGCGCATCACCAACAATAATTATCACCGACCCGCAAATTGCGTGAACAGATACAGTAAAGTATTCACTCCACAGAAATCCCCACCGCACGCGGCTATCGGAATGTGCTACATACTATAAAGCATAGACTCATTACATACGAGCTATTACTATGTACGTACATATATGTATTTATACAACTATGTGTGAATATGTATGCATACCAACTAATATTGGTGCTCCTGTGTTGGTATGCGTATACTAGCTTACTACGTAAGCTGTGGACCGTAGAACGTATAAAATAGGTACTTATACTATTTATGTTGTTACGTACGTTCAGCTGTGAGTACTGACTATAGTGACTATTAGTAATATGTATAATTGTATAATATGAAGGTTATGAGCAGTGTTGTAACTATAGTGGGCAGGCTCAGTGGGTCTGTTATTAAAATAATATACTCTTTTAAAAAATAATACACATTTAGGTACATGAAAGAATAGTAAAATAATATTTTTTGTTTTGATTTATATATTAACATATTTCTATCCGCTTGTCAAAACGCTGACATGAAAAAATTAAATTAAAATTTCTAGGTTAGATTATAATTTGGCATGAGGTTTAGGTTTATCATGTTGTAAGTGAAAAAAATATATCTATTTGAAATTCACTTTTCTTTTCAGTAATGAAGGAATGCAAATCTTGGAAGCGCAAATTAACCCACTTCCCGACATCCGATCGAGTTGACACTCGGCAGATAGTCTCGTTGTCGATGACAATGCATTTTATCAATTCTGTATGCACATCTTTGAAATTGGATGACAATACAGCATTTAATACACTAAATAAATTACGGTCCCACCCGATCGGCATTTGACGAGGTTGAAAGAATTGTCAATTCCAGTTCCTGGCTAGGGAGGTTAAATAAATTATTTTGAAAGTTTTAAAAGACATTTCCAAATAAATGTATTATAGTAAAAAATGTACATTTTTGTGATTATTCTATTACAACTTAATTAAATAATTTCAGGGTTATAGGAAGTATAGCATAAGCATGTAAGAATACATGAGTTACTAACAAAGTTTTTTTTAAAGTTTTAACTCAAGTAAATAGTATTTGTTATTTTTTATATCCTATTTTTAATTGTGACCATGTGACCGTAAATATGTACATTTCTAGATGAGTAAGTACCACGATTAATCTGTTTTAAAGAAAAAAAGATAATGATATAAAATAATTTGGTATAATTTTGCATTATTTTAATCTTACTTTTGATATTTTTATTTCTATTTTCTTTAAAATATCTTTTTATAATCTTTATTTTTTTCTTTCAAATGATGACTATAATAACATGCATTTTTTCAATTTACCATAACATGTCCTTTTTCTTTATGTTTTATTATTTGTTCTTCAAAATATAATATTTTTTATTCTTACATAAATAATGTACGACTACCATAATACGGGCATGAGCCTAGCATGGTAGTTGAGAAAATCACCAAAAATTTAATCTTTTAAAAATTATAACATAAAAGATCAAAAATAATAAAGAAACTCAAATTTTATTTTTACGTGACAAAACATTTTAATTTACTTAACTTTCATGAAATTACTAAAAAAATAAAAAATGATCGTTTCTAATCGTTCCTATTTTAAATCATATCGTATAATTATTAATACCAGGGCCAACCCGCGAAAAATCAAGGAATATTATTTTTTTATTTGGAGAAAGACAAATAAAATAATTTTCTGTATAAATATAATGTATATAGGTACCAACTTACTTTAACGCTAGTCGGAATTATTCCTTACAGAAGCAGTTTCAATTTTGAGCATGGCACTTGAATTCAAAGCAAATGTGAGTAAATCGATCGTTAATAATTTCACACAAGATTATATCACATTACAAGCATCGACACTCGAAATTAAGTTTGATAAAATGTCTCAAGTGACAAACTATTTGGCAATAAAATAATAAAGAAATGGGATACAAATTTATAAGAAGTGATTTATTATAATAACAATATATGTGTGGTGTTGTTAGTTGTTGAAAATCACTTAATGGGCTCTTGTGATGTTCTCGGATAAAAAAAAAATAGTTGAAAAGCAATGCAGTACAGCAATGTGATAGCTACCTTTGGTTTTATAGTCCTCATTTACTGAAAATAAAAATATTCACATTTGAAAAATTAATTGAAAATATTTTTTTTTGGAACCAGTCATTTTTTGCGGTGGGGCAGAAAATTTAGGCTTACGCCACTGGCAGTGGATAGGTAGTTACATTTGGCGACTGTGGCGCAACGGCGGTGACCGATGGAAGCCGAACAATTTGGCAACATGGCAAGATGGTGGGCGTGATGATTCGATGAAAAAGAGCGAGGAAATAAAAAAAAAAACTGGCACCTCAGATGGATTCAATCTCAAGAGGAATTCATTTGCTAAATAGATATCTATTTGAAAAGAATCTTGAACTGAATGAAGGCACCATGCAAAAAAGAAATATTTGATTATGTAATAATTTTAAAGATAAGTTGGTTTGTGCTGGTTCCCGGAAATAAAGCGTTGATATGAATTATTTTTTTACTCGAAATTTACTTATATTTTTAATAGTCAAATGACCTAGTGACATTGTCCTCTAGTCAATATACATCATTTATTTATTTATTTATGGACAAATAGTCCATTAACAATATAATATTTTTACACGAAAAAGAAACAGAGATGGTATTGAAAGGAGATCATAAATAAATGATGAGCAATGACAATATACATATAATATAAAAAGTACAGATGGAAGACAATTATAAGTGTTACAAGACAATTACAATGCATGAAGAAGGTTTAAAGGGCTTTTAAAAATTGCACAATATGTATCGACTGTCGAAATTCATTTAGGCTTACACCAAAAAACAATGCTTTGACTTGACTTGATTATAAAAGTAAGTGTACAATTTGCTTGCCACTAAAACTCAGAAACGAGTCCCGGTACGATCAAAGGCGTTATATGGTGTGGTAGCCCTCTATCCCCCATCCATAAAGAAGGTTCCCGTTTTTACCCGAAGGGCGTGCTTTTGAAGACATAAGGACTGGAAGTTTCGCCCTCTAGAAATTTCCAGAACAGTACAGAACATTAGAGAGTATTCTAGAGCATTGCACAACATTCCATAACATCCCGGAACATTCTGGAATGTTCGGGAATAGTCTGGAACGAGAATATCCCAGATCATAATGAACTAAAAACGGGATTACAGGCCGTTTCCTGAACTTTTAGTAAATTCGTAATAATATCATATAACTCGTGTTCATTTACCTGCGATATTACATATAATGACGAAATGCTAAAATGTTTCTTAGGAACTCGTGACAATACATTGATATCTCAAAATAGTATAAAACAATGTCACTATCCGCGCCTGTCTGTTTGTGCGCTCAGTTCTTCTAAACTATGAAGCAGGGTTTTCACTATCATTTAGATAATTTATTTCGGAAGGTTTATATATATACATATACATATATAATACATGGATATTATATTGAATGAAAGTAGAGAAAAATCTAGTAACGGCGGGTACACGTCAGCTAGTTTAACGTGTAACGCCGGGTACACGTCAGCTAGTTTAACGTGTAACGCCGGGTATACGTCAGCTAGTTTAACGTGTAACGCCGGGTACACGTCAGCTAGTTTAACGTGTAACGCCGGGTACACGTCAGCTAGTTTAACGTGTAGCGCCGGGTACACGTCAGCTAGTTTAACGTGTAACGCCGGGTACACGTCAGCTAGTTTTAACGTGTAACGGCGGGTACACGTCAGCTAGTTTGAAATAAAACAAACTACGACCAAATGACATAGCTCACTAAATGAACATGTCGGAAGGTATTGGAAGCATTTGCCACTAACAATTTTCCGGACATATTCGAGATAAAATTTTAGGTATTTCAAAAACTTCGAAAAGAGCGATGTGTGTGCTGTGAATGATGAAAAAACATAATAAAAACTGGATGTCATCATCAAAATTACCTATTATGCGTTGAAAATACTACCCCATTTCATCAAAATTTTAAACAATATAATAATAATATTGGACAATTTTTATAGCGCCGCTTTTGTGAGTTATCACCTCAGGGGCGCTTGTCTAAAAGTTTAACATTTGAAAGCTTATTCAAAAACTCCATAGCTCATGATAGAAACGACGATTTTAGCTGAAAATATGAGTTGACTTCTAGATATTCTCGAAGGAAAAAACCTAAATATATTTCATGACGCCAAAGCTCACCGTTACAGAGTTTGGAGAAGAAGCTGGCAATTCAGATCTGGTCACCGAAACGGCTAAAGCTATTTAAGTGGTGACTCACCAGGGCGATACCAACTCTGGAATCTAATAGTTTACACTAAGATGTAGAAACCATATATTTATGTAAATAAACTTTCTTATTATTTAATTTTGAAGTGTATACGGAGAAATATAATCCCGTTAAAAAGTGATAGCATACCAATTTGCTGACAAAATATTAGTCTTTCAGAATATATCGAGAACACGTGTGCTTTTCCTAATAAATATGATGAAGGAATGCGACAATATCAAAATGTCAATATCAATATCAGTATTTATCCTCACAAAACGCTTCGCTTTTAACTGAAACTTTGTTAGGAACACTGTTAATTGATTCGTTATAGGCCTGCAGTCCCATTTTTAATAGGATAACGAATAATTTGACCAGATTTTTAATAAATTAACAGTAAGTTTTCTCCGTGCATTACGTTATACTTCGTTGCTTAAGACTGATGTTATATTTTAAAATGTTATAAAGTGGGTATCCATGGGATGTTCTAAGAATACAGAATAAGTGTTGCCAGAGTGGGAGTTACTTAAATACACATTTTTATTCAACGATTCGCCGTTTGGCGAGTGAATTGAGGATACGCAAGACTAAGAAGAGGAACTCTGTGATGAGGATTGGCAAACAAGTTTTCTCCTCCGCATTTTCATCCGTAAATACTATGAAACATAAGCGCCGCATTTGGCCAAATCCTCAAGAATGCGGCGCACATGGGCGGCGGAACCAAGGGGCGGCCAATGAAAAATAATATAAATATGAAACAGTAAATGAAAAAAACCTTCACAAATTTAAGCACTCCGGATTGGATCTAAATGAATAGTAAACCTCTGAGATAAACAACAATTATGTCAAATCGTCTGATGCAAATTCTCTTGATGCCACTTATCATTTCAAATTGAACCCGTTTTTAGTAAGCCCTAGTATTTTTCTTTTCTTAAAAAATGTATTATACATAAAATAGTGGTTCTTTATTGTTTCTTCTATAAAGCTGAGGCTACGAGGTACGAAGTCGTATCGAAAACATGAATTTCCTTTGGCTAATAGATCAAAATGAGAATTCGAAGACGTGTGTGTAGCCTTGTATAATCGAATTAGAAATGAAAGAAAACGGAATATAATTTAAATTTAATAATGAAAGACCTAAGATGGTTTGAAGTCTTAAGCGCATAAAATTGAATCACTTCACTATGAAGATTAGTTTCGTATAAATGGTACGTGCAAGTGTGTATAGATTAGTAGACTTAAACGCAAAATTCGCATATTTTTTTATCTTAGCAGATAATTTTTACTCCTGTTTATATCTGATAGTGGAATATTCTTGCACGACAAGCCAAAGTTGTCCGCAAATATTTGCTAATGGAATATTCTTGCATTTGTCCGCAAATATCTTCAAGATATGTAAATTCCAAGGCAGGGGCTGGATTCGCAACGTTTGGTGATTTAGCGGGGGTGCCGAGTTTATCGGGTGAGGTGTGTTGATCTCTCGACCCATAGCCTTGCCCGCAGTGGTAGGGATATATTCATACGTCCGTCACTCCTGGATACACTGATCCCTAGATTCATACCCAACCCTAATTCTTTTTACCGTCCTAGAACTAGAATGTTTCCAGGATGTGTCATAGGGGATATCAGGACCTAATCAGGACCTATCAGGACCTAACCATATAACCTACTATCTCAAAGAAGATACCCTTAACCTACTGTCTCGTAGGAGATACCCTTAACCCTTTCAGCCCCAGTGTTAATTCAAATTAACATGAACTTTGTGATTTTTTTTACCGTGATGGTAGCGATTTAGAAAAGTCATGTTTTCGTTTTCTTATAGCTTGTTGTCTTTTCTGTGGCGTCTATTTTTTTCTGCTCGGTTGAAATCCTTATTCCCGGCACAAAAACGATAAATATTTTGACATCTGCTGATTGTGAGTTTCATAAAATTTTTGTCGACATTGATTACTTAATTTAAGATGAGATATCAATATTTTCTACTCGAATTACAAATATTTTAACGCATTAAGATGTGTTCTATAATAATAACAGCAGTTAAATTCACTGATAACAGTCATTCCCCAGAATATTGTAAATGAATTTCAATGTTCATTCAAATTAACACTGGTAGTGACGGACATATTTTCGACTAGTATGGCGAATTTTTAAAGATTTATTATCCTAGATTATTTCTTTATTTCTGAATGAATTTTAGTTAAAATGTCATTTATTTGTACCTTAGAGATTATCACTACATTGTAAATGTGCATTTTTGACATGAAACAGTTATTTGTATTACTTTTGTGTTATGTTTATTTTACGTTACTATTCAAAAAATACCCTCTGATGTCCAATGTTAATCCAAATTAACATAGTAAAATTTCAAAAAAAAAAAAATTAAATATCAAAATTTTTCAAATAATTTTCTGATTTTTCTTTTTCTATTATCAAGCATTACATATTTAATATATGTGAAACCATAATGCGGGTGTGAAAGGGTTAACCTACTGTCTCATACCAAGAAGATACTCTTAGTACTCTGGTGTAAGACTACCATTCAGAATTGAAAAGTTGCTTGAAATGGCTTCAGCGTTTGGTAACCAGATCTGAATAGCTAGGTACTTTCCCACTATCATCTTTCCCATTTCCTTCCCCTAACCACTACCTTCAGCCTCACAACATACCCCAATCGGGAATGCTATTCTCACTGGCTGCAGTTGGGATTCTTGTGCGGCATTCACAAAAAATAAATATATATATACAGATATGGTACCGGTATCTTGAACATATTTTTTTAATTATCGCACTCAGACGGCAATTCCCTTCGCGGCGGCCCTGTTATAACTAAGTTAGTTTGGCCGCCAGACAAAAATAATTCAAAGCGGGTCAGAAAGAAGTCTATTTTAGATATGTCTTATAATACATACCGTATTGTGGAAATCTCAAATATTCACCCACAGAATATAGGGGACGCAAATGTTCTTATATTTGGATAGGTCCGGGTTCTTTACTCGTATAATTATAAAATAATAAACACGGTTCTAAACCAAATGTTGACAAATTTCAAACATGGCTTCGTGAATGGCAGAATGTAAATAATATGAATCTAGAATGTTTTGTAATGTAAAAAATATAACGTTGTTTTACGGGGAAATGAGACCTTTTATAAAATGATAAAGCAGATATAAATTATTATGTGCATTATATTGATTTGATTTTAATCGCGCCAACATGCAAATTTCATAGCGAACGTTTTATTAAAATATCGATTTTTTCGTGCACGCTTATAATATGTAAGTACATAAAAACGGTGACAATTCGAACTAGTTTAAACGAATAGGTTTTGTAAACTGACATATAAGAAATACTTAATAAGTTAGATATCATTATAATACAGTAAAATAAGCATGAATCGTTTTACGCTAAAAATAGGAAAACCGTGTTGAAAAGAGTAATATTTTTGTCATAATAAATAAAAATAAGGTATCTACATATTATTAAAAAAGTAAACTTACTTCAGTAATAGCAATCTAATAGAGAAACATTAAAAAATAATAAAACGTAAAAATTGGGTTTTGCTAATGGTAAATACTTCTTACGTACATAATTAAAAGTAATATTATTTTATCGGAAGTCTTTTAAAAATACATAGGGTCGTTTAAAATGATTCATTGTTGCTATCCATACTAAAAAAATAGTAAATCTCAGTTCATGTGAATATTAATTTGACTATAAGGAAAACGCGATATTGTAATAGACATTTAACCGGTTTTCAAATGTCACATGATGTTTGCAATTAAAGACATAAGGTTCCCGTGTACAATCTAATACCCAATGATGCTTGCAATTAAAAACATAATATGTAAAGACATAAGGTTCCCGTGTACAATCTAAAACCCTTATGATGCTTGCAATTAAACACATAATATGTAAAGACATAAGGTTCCCGTGTACAATCTAATACCCTTATGATGCTTGCAATTAAACACATAATATGTAAAGACATAAGGTTCCCGTGTACAATCTAATACCCAATGATGTTTGCAATTAAACACATAATATGTAAAGACATAAGGTTCCCGGTGTACATTCTAATACCAAATGACCTTCACAGAGGAATTTTAAAAGGTTTCGTTAATTTAAAATGTGTCAGTGAGCATACGAATTTTCTTTAAGTTCCCAATTCGCATGCAAATCTTTCCTACATGCAATGAATTGGCTATCGCGAGCTCCCGAAAACTGCTTATCGGGGATCATTTTATATGGACCTATTATTTATCTGGCTTTATTTGTATTAAAGATAAAATGTTACCTCGATTTGGTGTTTATTTGACGATTTAAATAATCCTTTATAAAATGGAAATAAATTTTAGACCCTTTGGTAGTCAGTATATTTAATGGGTTACATTAAAATAAATACATACCGCGCACTGATCGTAAAACCTCAGTAAATGTTAACATTTTTATTTTAATAATTTTACTGATACATAGGTAGTAAGTAAATACGTACATTATATGTACCTCATTATTAGAGAATATGAATTTTCACTTGCTACTTTTGTACTGGTGTGTAAAAGGTGTTATGGTATGTTTTTAAGGAGTGTAAAAAATGTTTGTCGAAGGACCTTGAATGTTAGTTTAATTAACACTGTACATAAGACAATAATATGTTGTATGGATAAGGAAGGACTCACCATTAGATAAAGGGCACTCGTTTTTTTCCTGTCTATCCTCCTCAGGTATCACATCGGTGGCACTGAACACTAAGCGGTTTTGCACTAGAAGTGCGCGGGTATAAAATGTATGTAGGTAAAGCAGTTCATAAATATGTTTCAGCGAGCGATTTAAGCTATGATAAGATCGCGCGGGAGCGGTTTTATAGACGACCAGTGCGGGTTATTGTAAGCGACTGATAACACAATCTGCAGCGAAAAGGTGCGGGAATAGAGGAAGGTAGGACAAGGAACAACAATATTATCTCAGTACAGTGGTCGCATGTACCTATGAGTGCATGAGATGTGTGCGTAAATGAATGTATAATGCGTAATGGCGTAACCATGTACCATCAAGAATATTTCAAATCCAGTTGATTTTAAAATAAGTGTGTAATATAATAAGTAGATATCAGGTAGGCAAAAAGCCACACATGATTTGTTCAATTACTCACCTCTATTCGTCAATTTTTAACGATTCTACGCTTGACGATACCTCCAAAGTGGAGAAAAATAAAAACAAAAGAAACGGACGAAGGTTGTCGAAACAAAACCCGTAAAAAATATTCGAAATTGCCACTGGAATGAACCAGTTCTTTCAAGAAAAGAACTTAATGAGATTCAGATATTGTCATTGAATTTTGAAACAGAATACCTGCATGGTTTGTTTATAAGACTATCAGTATCTAGGATGAACAGAAATGTAACTGCTTCCTTCCTGTTAACGCCTCTATTATTGCTTCCCATGACATTATCTACTTAATTCCGGTGAACTAGATCCAGTAACAGTTTCCACGGAAGATGAATTAAATTTAAAATTCTTCTCATGTAAAATGTATTTTGTTAATAAGTTAATAGGATTGATGTATGTATAAAGGATTGATTTACGATTTACATTTTCAAATTACTTTTATGGGTCGCTTAAATATCGCTTTGGCAAGGATAACGAGTAAGCAACTGTGCGTGTAAAATAACGACCAAGCATTTAATAGCAAAAGTACACACCTAGACACGATTCAATAAACATAATATTCCATTTAATTATTGATGCTAAATAATGCAGAAACGTCTAATGGTTTCGGCGCTGCAGATTTATCTTCGAAACTCACGTAACTGTTGAGTAGCAGTTCTATTCAGTGCATTTCAGTTGAGTGCTGATCTGTTGAGTTATGCCGAACTGCAGTATGTAGGTGAAGATTGCTTTGATGTTAGCTTACCTCTGATATGAAAGGGCATCACGAGAAGAAGAAAGGAGTAGTATACAATTGGGACAACGAAAATGACTTCAGAGGTTCGTTATATGCTACCAATGGGTTTTTCCTTAAGAACAATTTATTTCTATAAAAGTTAAAGTTCAAACAGCCAAATGAGGGCTTTTAGAGTGGATTTATACACGAAGAAAATCACGTATAGTGTCAGTTTTAACTTAAAACATATTATCATGAAACTTGAGCACAAATATAATCGTATTGTTAAAGGATTAACCCTTATAGGTTTTGTGTGAATTGAAAAAATCTAGATATAGGAAAATTGTTGTAAAACGTAGTACCTAATTTGTAGTTTCACACATTTAAAATTGCATTCGTTCAGAATATTGTTCAGGACGCTGTTCAGGACATTGTTCAGCAACCTTGCAGGACGTTCAGCAATATGTTTGAGGCTGATTGTAATTTTCATTAACACGATTAGCGTGGGCTACATAGACATCAGATAAACATAGAAGTTAAACAAATTACATTTATAAATAATATGTTGTTTGACATAAACCTTTACTCAATCGCCTTTGAAGGTATTGCTCATAATATTATACCGCGTGTGAAGGTATTGCTTACATTATAACAATAGTGTACAATCTTTGAAGCTTTGAAGGTATTACCAGTGGGATGTTCTATGTAGTTTAGTACCTACCACATCTCAAACAGATTAGAAAATCACCATCCGACGACTCAATGAGAATCTCAATGTTAGTTTTTTTTTGAAAATCTAAAATTATTCAATCAACAATATCCACCTCGATAAGAAGATTTGCGAGGAGTCGACACAATTTAGCAGTGATTTAATAATTGGGGTAAATTCTAACAACTAAACAACTGAGTACATGTCATACAGCCAAATTGACGAACAAATCGTCACCTTAATGCAAGCATTCCTAATAAGTACATTGTACTTGAGAAAATTTCACAAGAGAGCAAGTTCTGTTATTATATCATTATTGACCAGTTGTTTCACAAAACTGAAATAATAACAGAACATGAATAGAATCTTCACAGAACTTAAAAATCGACTTTGAAATTTGATGGATTGTTCAAATTCTGTGAAACAATCCATCAAATTTTAATAGTTAATATTAAAGTTCTGAGAAAGTCTTATTTAAGTCCTGTTATTATCCAAGTTATGTGAACTAACCTGCATATTATGATGAAGTTATATTAACCTTTATTAATTACATTAAATTAGTTGTTCGAATTCTGCGAAACAACCCGTCCTAAGTTTTGTACAAACATTTTGTTCTATTTGTCTTTGATTATAGTGTTTACCGGACTAATTCTGTGCGCGACAATAAATTATTAAGTTTTGTTTTATTTTATGTTTTTGAGAATATGATAATTAATAATATTTCACTGAAGTTAAGGCGATGCCATACGTAGTAATGTAAAATCATGTGTTTTTGGTTTGAAAATTTGGTCGCCCAGAAATGTTTCAGATGCTTTAATTAAATACTGCGAGTAGAATACATCTTGACCTTTGAAATAATCGAGTATTTTTTTATATAAGTCTTTTTATAAGCCCAGGAAAAAATAATGTATAGGCCTATGAAAACTGCTTTAAAGTTCAAAATCTCCTTCTTACGAACCCATTTTCGGTTTAGATTTTATTGTATAATTAATTATTATCTAATTAACTATTATCTAATTTCCAATAAGAGGTGTTATTTTGATATTCAATCGTAAAAGATCAATGGTTTCGTTGCTTGTGTGGCACGTAGCGCCGTCTTGTTGAAATTAAACGTTGTCCAGATCATTACCATCCAATTCCGGCCATAAAAAATCATTAATCATCTCTCGATAGCGCAATCCATTCACCGTAACTGTTGCTTCAGGATAATTTTCGAAAAAGTAAGGTCCAATGACTCCGCCGGACCATAAACCGCACCAAAAAGTCACACGTTGAGGATAGAGACGCTTTTCAACAATGACGGAATGCGACAATTTTGCTTTTTGACAAAACCACCGAGGCGGAAATGGGCCTCATCACTCAAGATGATTTGCATTTGATTCACTCAAGTGAATTTTAATAATTTCAATGCGTTGTTGAAGCGTGTATGGTTCCATTTTTATTAATGGCGTAGTTTCTACTTGTCAAATGTCAAAAAATGAGAGCTTCAAAAGTAACATATACCGAAATAGCGGGCTATTCAAAATAACACCTCTTATTGGAAAACCCTGTATATTTAGAGATAAGATACTCTCAGTGTCACCCTGGTGTAAGATGACCATTCAGCGTTGAAACGTTGATTGAAATGGATTTAGTAGTGTTTGGTGACAAGATCTGAATAGCTAGGTACTTCCCCAATTTCTTCATCTCCAACTTCTTCTCCTCTCCACCACCATCAGCGTCACAACATACCCCAATTGGGGATGCCATAGTCTCACTGGCACCAGACGCTTGGGAGCAGCTGTGACTCTTGTTGGTATTCACATAAAAAGTGATCATTTTCAGTGTTTTATGAATGATAAAAATAAAATTTCTATCTTTTAAAACAGTTGCAGTCTAGAATAGTTCCGATATTCACATTATGAAAAACTGATGGTCTTATACGCGATTTAAGATAGGTCGATATGACGAAATGCTAATTATAATGTTTTATGCGATTTAGTTACAGTTCGATATTAACTAACCGCTATTTAAGTCTTCAATTTATTTAGATTTTCTGCAAAAATCAGCGTTTTAGATATAAAGACATCATCTAAAAAAAAAGGTATTTCACGTTTATATAATCTAAGCAAATAATGCATTCTATCGACAAGTCATGTGCGAGGTCGTTTTCCTGCTTCTAGGCTATTGGAATTAAATGAATACGAATGCTGCAATCGTAAGATTTTGTAGCGAGACGAGAAAATTTGCATATAAATTGCGCGGTCAAACGAGACCGATTTTCTTCTATGAATCGTGTCTTCTTTTCGGGAATCTGTTTCCACTGAAAGTGACGTGATATAGTTTGCGAAGTTTTACCAAGCGCGAGGACTTGAACAATATTGTATGATTGTCTTGCTAACCTCTGTGGGAGAACGGAAACCTCTGTGTGGGTTTCCATCTGAAACCAGACTTCGCAAGTTTCAAGTCTCCGTGGTTGAGGCTTTTGTAAGGCTCTTGATAGCAAGCCAGAGGTCGCAGGTTTATATTCCGGCCTGCGCAAGTAAATTTTATTTGATTAATTTGTGTTATTTCAAATAATATATAGTACAGAGTACTGAGTAGAATACACTCTCGGTATCGCCCCGATTTAAGACCACCATTTTTTGGTCGTATTTGGTGACCAGTTCAAAATATCCAGGTACTTTCACACTTTCCTCTTCCCTATGTCCTCCTCCTCCCCACTACCTTCAGCCTCACAAAATATCCCAATTGGAGATGTCATAGTATCACTGGCTCCAGACGGTTGGGAGCAGTTGGGACTCTTGTGAGGTTTCACATAAAAAATAAAATTGGGTTATTTCACATAAAATTTACCACCTCCTTACCAATATACTTTTGTACTCTGTTATATGTTTATTTATAAAAGGCAGTATAGCCGTTTATGTATTTAAAATAAAATAAAAATAAAATAAAATATGGGGTTGCTAGTATTCCACAAACTGATCTGAGATTAAAACAAAAAATTTCAAAATCATGACTTATTTTCAATTTAGTTGATTTAAAAAAAAATTGCCTACCGAATATGCCGGTATTTCGAAGTTGACAGCAAAGGGTATGCCATGATCATTCATTGCATTATACTGCAGCAGAGTTCTTTCGAGAACTTTAGCTGTACATCTAAAGCTGTAATCACATGTCTACGTGCAGAAAAGCTTGTTTTACGACATAGTCAATAAGTCCGCATGTTCAAGTTTGGTACGTTCTACATTTCATAATACAGAAGTTCGACAAGATAGGGTCGGTAAAATCGAACTGTATCTTTATCTTCCTAGCTATAGATTCAACCAACCAACGGTCCAATAGTCTCTCGGGTGAAGAGGGGTAAATTATTCCTGATCAGTATCATTTTATACCTACATCCCACGAAAACCATTGTTAAAATACAAAGGTACAATAATGTATCATTCACACGGAGAAAACGTACTGATATGAAATACTAATGATATGGAACACGTGTTCATATAAATAGGTACTAATATCGATATTGACATACTGATATAGTCGTATTCCGTCATGTTATCTATTAGGAAGAGAACGTGTTCTCGATATATTCTGAATGACTAATATTTTATCAGGAACTTGGCATGCATTGTCACTTTTTTTAACAAGATCATTTTTCTCCTTGAATTTCGTAGTTGAATGCTCCTGCTCTCAACACAGGATTTCCTGGTGAGACATGTACTGTATGTATACATAACCCACTGTAATGTAATTTAAAAACTTGAAAGTTATATGCTGTGTATCAAATGTGAATTTAGAGTGTAATTAGGTTTGGCAAATTCCTAATCCCGAGGGATTTCAGTAATATTTGATCCCACGGATTAGCGGGATTGAAAAAAATTCCAAAAATTACTGAAACGATGCGAAAACCTGGAAACGATTTTGAAGAAAGAGATGTCTGTTTTTGAGAACGGAGGTATCAGATGTATACCTTCAGTTAGCACACACCATCTTGATAACAGTCCCACCAACTAGTGTGGAAGCAGAGAGAGCGATTTCCGAAATATCCTTTAACGTATGGGTGACAGGACACTCCAAGTCTATTTTTTACCAAAGTCTTCTTAAAATAATTATCGCATTACGTTTTCAAGGTGCTAGATTCGCAAACCCCAAGTAAAATATTCGTAATGTATAAATAAAAAAAAAAATATTGGTAAATAATCTTTTTTTTAAAGGTTTCTTAAAAGCCTGCGCGTTGAACATCTTCTTCTGGTAAGAAGGCTTTACGGGTAAAAACGGAAGTACCAAAGCCTAATTGTTAATATGAAATTCCTTCAGACACTGAATGGGATTTTAATCGAATAACTATGCCTAAATTCAGTACGAACAAAGTACCCAAATTTAATAGTAAAAATATGCTAAAAAAAATAACTTAATTTTTTGACTTTTTTAAATAAAATTAACTACAATGTAAACTTATGAAACACCGGTTAAACTACTTGGTATAGCAGTTGGTCATTCATTTCTAGTAAAAACCTAGTTAAAGTATTTAAATACTAACTTGTATAGGTACTAAAGAAAACGTTTTTTGCAAAACAGTGAAAAAGCAACAAGTGTCATGTCTAACCAAATAAAGTTATCACATGATTCACGATGAACCCAAAACAGAGGCGTTAATCTATGAGATTAATTATTAACAAAGGGAAAAAGAAAAATTGCATCGACACCGCTCCGTCCTGTCGGATTGGCAGCGCAATGCGTCACAAAGTCATAACGAATGAATGCACTTTGGCGATTACCCTTGAAAAAATAGCCAAGGTTGCATCGGTCGTTGCACTAGTGCAAGCAACAGTGCAAGCGTGAGCCGCAGATGCATGAGCCAATGTTGCATTGTAGCAATGTAGAGAGTACAGTACAGTGATGAAATAATGTGTGTTTAATATTTAGTTAAGTAAAATAATGAGTTTTATAATATGTATAAAGGAGTAAAGAAAAACCAAAGTAATTAACGGTTTTGGAGGAAATGGGGAATTCAGAGGAGTTGTATTGTATTGCAAAGCTAAAAACGGAACCTTTAGGAGATTGTGTAATTAATTTGTGGGAAAAATCTTTATTCAGAGTAGGAGTTCTCAACACAATACCGAATACTGCATTCTTTGAACCAACAGTTAATAACATTTAAGTTTTGACATGTTTGAACAACGTCACGTTTGTATAAATTTAAAAAATCTAAATTGCATGAGTAAATAAAAAACGAAATACATAATAATTTATGTAGATTTGGATTCTGTATGCAAGAGTGTATTGATGAAAATAATCAATTGATGATTTTTGCCACATCATGATTTCCCTCGAAGAATCATAATTTTTTCATAATAATAATCTGTTTTCTTCATAATAATTCATAATAATCTGTTTTCTTCGTTGGCATTTTGTTTCAGATTTTAGTTATTTCTTCACGCGTAGTGAGGTATTATTTTAATAAAGGGTTTACCAATTTCACAAAATACAACCCTTTAAGATGTTCTCTAACGTTTTTCATCATTTGATCCAATGAAAAATCTGGGTGCATTCTACGCCAACGCCAATTGGTTGGTATATTAGGACGGATCCTCTCTGAAAATCAAGTCAAAATAATAAAAAAAGTTAGATGTGCAAAGTGCGATTGAAGAACAATCTTTTGTTATAGATACTCAGAACACTGATGTCATAATTTGAAGAAACTACGAACATGCAGGCAAATTAAATAGGAAACTTTTAAGTGTATTTCTGCACACCGACGTTGTCGATAGTAACAACAAAGTTTATTTCAACTAGTTTAGAAAGCAAAAGCACCCTGCAAATGCCCAAGGATACTGGGTGCGTAGCAACGTCTATCACTTCCGTTTAAATTTAGACTTGTGATTCAATTCGACAACGTTTTTTTAATTTTTTATTAATTCCTAAAATTAAAGTTAAATTATTTTATTCAATCCAGTACAGAACTACACAAGCAACGGTCTCTTCAAAAAGATTAACTAGTTTTTTAATTGATTTTTACTAATGTCTTTACATTCCGAATCAGCTGATAATGCTATAAAAATATTCAATATGTTGTGTATTTTGAAATCTGGCATTAGTGTGTTACCTTGAATTATAAATTTCAGTGGAGCCCTAAATGGTAGTTTTATGCTGGTGTTTAAATAATGACTACACTTAAATCGAATGACGTCGGTATGTATGAAGATAAGTAGTGCCTACCACAAGTAGCACTATCATTGTGAACTTTGAAATTTCAAACAGCGTGAGAATTTAAGAAGAATACCTTAATTTTTTTTTAGGCGTCACAATTTGGCCTAAAAAAGAAGGTGGGATTACAAATATAAAATGTGTTTTTTAATCCTCATAATTTAACGCAAATTACGGGACAATTCTGTTAACTTATATGTAAAATTGCCTATCAACAAACGGATTGTATAATCTTAAGCTAATAAGTAAAGTGGAATATCAATCCTTGTGCAGCCTGTATTTCAATGGAATATGCTCTGATAAAATAGCGTCATTGATCCCATCGGCACCGGTGCACAGTCGGAAAACACCCATCAATACATTTGTCATGTGAGAGTGGGTCGTTTTTACGATAAGTTCAAATGATCGGCTGTGGAACGATTTTCCGGCCTCTTTGTTCCATGTCTCTTTAAGACTCATGTTTACACATTTTTACCGTCAACACGGCCTCCACCCAATAACCCTCTACACGGCATCCCCAAAAATGACAAAGGCCCTGAGAAAAATAATTTTCCTCTGGCCAATGTCATCTTTGGAAATGCTGTGTGGAGAGTATTTTTATGGAAATAAAGAAGTGGAAGTACCGAAACGGAAACAGGTATGAGGGGTGGTTAGGAATCTGTGGGTCAGTGTGCCCAGGAGTGACGTAAGTATGAAAACATTTCTCTCACTGTGGTGCAAGGAGATGGGTCAACAGAGTCCTGCTGACGAGGTCAAAGGTAAGGTGGTCGATTTAAGAAGAGATTACCCAAAGGTGTGGGTCCACATGCTAAACATTTAAACTTGGGTACTTATTACATATTTAATTAACAAGTTGGGTATCGTAATAAAATAGAGCTACTAAAATTTGATTGAAAAATACTTTTTTTAAATTTTGATCGAACGTTTTTAAAATAATAATCTTAATGGAATCGCATTTAAGAGTCTTAGCATTAAATAAAGAGCTTCATTTTAGTCATCACTTCAGTTAGAAGGGGAAAATTCTCATCGGGAGATGTTTTTCATAACATTCTTTTCCAGTCGAGTACTTAAATATGCGGAGAGGGCTGGGAGATGGGAGATCAAAGAACTATTGAATGTCGGTCGAGTACAAGCTACGATTAATATGTTATTATAAAACGGTGTATTGAAAGTGAGAGCGAATCGTCGAGGGGAGAGGATCATCTCGAGAAAAAAATTAGATTAAAATCATACAGGAGTGAAAAATTAAATTAAAGAGGTAGGCGTCAGAGGGAAGACTGTTATTTTTCTCGCGAAGCCGGCGCAAACACCTTTTCTTCAGTTATCCCTTAGGGTTCACGCCAAGCGGGGAGGGCGCGGGGGATGAAAAGAAGAAAAAGTGCCGACTGATATCGCTGTACCATTGTGTTCGAAAGAAAATGCTCCACTCATCGCGTATAGTGAGTAGTTAGTCGGGAAGGAAGATTAATCGTTCGCATTAATGGCGGGGAGAATCTATGGATGTATTTCCTCGCAGATGAGATGGTCACCGTGATTTGGTGATCATGCTAGATACGGAGACGAGCGTCTTTCCGGTGAATGTGCGCCAGACGGATTCTCGTCAAATTAGGGATTCAATTACATCTTCGGAGGTCAAGACATATTCCCATTTTAAATATTTTTTGAACATTGGAATTTGATTAATCACATTAAACTTTTTTCCGCATTTTATCCTTTTCAAATAATTTGAACGCGATTTTTCCGTCAGACATAAAAATGACATAAATCACCCAGGTTGAAAAATGCTTACTAACAAATTTATCTGCATTTTTATACTATATCTTTTACAAAAGTATAAATGCTATAATAATATACACGTAGAACTTATGAATGTGTAATTTGAGAAATTCGATTAGGAATTCCAGTCAATTATTTTTTTATGAATTTAAATCCCAGTATTTTTTTTTTACAAATTCCGATTTCGTAGTTAAAATAATTTTCAAAGTTTGCATTTTTCAAATCCCTCCAAAACGATACAAATCTGATAAGGTACGCGTGACGTCGTACGTACCTCGGTTTTGCGGGTTAAGAGTAAAGTCGATCCTACTCGGGTCGGTATGAAATCAACAAATCCCAATTTAAATATTTGACGAAATTTCCAAAAAACATGAATTCTTTTGGAATAATTTGTATAGATACCGTAGGCGTAATCCGCGTGCAAATCTACGTAGTGGAACTTTGCACAAAATTGTCCGAATTCTGATTCTCGCGGCCAACCAACCCGTGAGGTAACGGTGTAAGTTCTGTCAGAACCCGCCGACCACTCACTTACGGGGCGTTTTAGCATCTTAAGGCTTTAATCGTTTTTAAATGACGATTTATTAATTCTGCTACTATTTATACAATGATATATAATCAAACTAATATATTCAGAATCAGCGATTGTATATCTGTATGAATACATATTTATAAGCCATAATATTTTTAATAAAGTTCCAAATTACAAAGAAACAAAAATTAGTTGGCATGCGTAGTAGAGATAGTAGGAAGTATGTTGGTACAGCATCAATAAGCACTATAGATTTTAAAACTTATAAAGGTATAAAAATAATTAATTCACATACACACACCTGTTAAAATACAGAGACATGTTTAATGTTTAAGCAAGTGATGTGACCAACGATTACAACGTTAAGTTATGGAGATTCTTCTCAAATTAGCGTTAAAATTACCTACATCTTCACTGAATATCAGAAGAATTTACGTGTTTTTATAGCTATATGGCTAGCATTACACTTGTAAGTTTTTTCGTAAATTTACGACTTCTAGCCAATGGGCATCTTGCATTTTGAAAATCCAATGCGCCCATTGGCTAGAAGTCGTAAATTTACGAAAAAACTTACAAGTGTAATGCTAGCCTATTACAGATGCAAACCGGGCATCATAACTTATCAAGGTTATTTGAAGTCACATGGTTTGGATTTCACATTGAAAACCGGATCTTCACCGTAAATCAGGAATTAAAGTAAACCTACCTATTGCGACAGTAGGTAGAACCTATTTTATCTAGTATAATACATTCTGGAAAATGTATGAAAGCTAAAGGGTGTTTGGGCCAATTGTTTGAACCAACCGGTCAGTGGTTGAGTGGGCATAGCGCTTGGGTCTCACCCGAGCGTCGCGTGTTCGATTCCTCGGCTGGCTAAGTCCTCCATCAAAAACAATCAACATTTTCGGCTTTCTGTGGTGGTAGTAGGAGATTTTCAAACATTGTTGGGTTATTCGTAACCTGGGAATGTTTGTCTTTCTTTTAAAAAAAAAAAATTATTGTTTTTGTATGAAAATAATTGAGAGCATTGAATTATTGTGATCAAAATAAAGAAGTGCGATACGTGGGAGTCATTTAACGTTCTCGGTTAGGTAACATCAATGAAAAAAATAATGATATAATAAGAAATACAATAATTGAAAATGAAAACAGAATAAGGCACCAAAAATAAATTAAAGCTCAGAATATCTGGCTTCAAGTTCTAGTTGCGACCGTTATCTTTTTATTTATGTTGTTTCTATTTTCATTTACAGTTGATAATATTTTTTCAACGATAAAACATTACAATAATGGAATAAACTTCAAGTTAAACCTAATAATTATAATGAAACCAGGAAAGACAAGAATAACACCATCCATGGGAAGCAATCCACTAGCTACGAGGGTAGCAAATTATATAATATGAAATTGCCTTCCTGAAGACATTCATAAAGGAAGGATACGTATATTCCAACCTTTACCGTTACCTTTTTATTTTTCTGTGTCTTGTTCTGTTTCATGTTTCGTTTAGATTTATAAGTATTATCTTAATCTTTAATGATGTATAAATTAATGTTGGGTTGGTTAGTTAGTTAATAAAAATGTAAATGTTCGTTTGTTCAAAATCTTACATCTCGGAAAGTTTTTCATCGATTGCTTTGAAATTTTGACACAACTTTGCATTCGAATACGCCTGTGTTTTTATATGTGTGCCTATAGATGTCGCATGTGACAGGTAAAACGAGTTTTTTTAAAAAACAGCGCCATCTGTTAGACGTAAAAGCAACACGAGCTATCGTTTCTCTATCTGCGAAGACAGTAAGAACCACAGCAACTCGTGGCGGGATACAGTAAGTAATATAATTTTTTTTATTATTATTTTTTTTATTCAAAATATAACATTATAGCTTACATATTTTTATACCCTCTCCTGCAAAAGCTGACGCTTGTGGTTAGGAGAGGACAACTTATTAATAACTTAAAAAACTTAAGAATTCAACATATATAATATTTTTTAAGGTTATAAAGGTACTCGTAATTAAAACAAGAAATGTATATGGGATGTACATAAAACATTAGGAATAACAAAACAGCCAAGAATATATCTAAGAAAAAGTTAAAATTATATTGTGTTACTACAAAAATATGATTTAAGTTTTTTTTATATTTGTCGTATTTTTTTCTGTTCGCATATCAGCGGGTAATTGATGAAATAATTTTATTCGTTTATATACATAGTGATTCTGTGCTGTTGTGGTTCGTAAGGGTGGTACAGTGAGTCCACCAACAGAAGTATTCCTTATGCTAATATTTAGCAGTGGGGTATTATTGTGTAGGTGCAATTTTGTCGTAATTTTTTGAAAGTAGGGGAACAGCGAATTCTTGGAATACATTTATTGTAAAGTAATATTATTTTTTGTGAAATTTAATAAAAGTATAATGTTACTAAGACCATATCTGTACCTCAGTAGTCAAAGGTGAGATGTCAACTTTTTAATGAAAAAAAGTGTTAGGTCTTTGTTTTAATATTATCTACCCAAAGGAATTATTATTATTATATAGATGGTGACCTACGACAACGTTTCACAGAGTAAGGCCATCTTTAGGTCGGATGTCCTCACAGCGTTCAAAAGTCAATTTAATGTCTCTTGATCAGATTATTTGTTCGACCTTGTAAAATATTGAATCTGTTCCGTAGACAACGATCGCTGTATCTGTACGGAAACTTAAAAAATAGACAACTTCTTATATCACTAAGTGTGAGCCAACGCAGAATGTTAATTCTACGAATTTTTCACGTCAAAAAAATCTAGACGTGTTCAATCATTATAACATATTATTTCTATCAAAAATCTTTAAGAAGTTTTGTAAATAAGTAAGAAAAAACTTTAGTCGTGAATTATTTAAAATATCGTGGCAAGTAAAAAAGTTGTCATTTTACATTCAGATAAAAGTCAAATAGGCAGCTCATTTTTTATTACCCGGCTTCGCGCGTGCTGCAACTAAGCAATTCAATGCAATAATTTTTATTTTTAAAAATTGCCTTGTGTCATTTTGGAACAACTAAATGAACAAATTTACAAATCCTTAATTTTTCTATTTTTTAACCTTTTTCTCTTAATTATAATTTTGTAAAAACGGAATTATTTTTTTTTTAAACTGCACTAAACAAAATAAGTATACCCACAACTGGCGAAGCCTATGTGGGATTTTTTTTTGGTATATATGGATACTATTCTATTATATATTTTTTAAATTTAATTGTATCATTTTATTTTTCTTATCTTAAAGCTACCTTTTTTTATTTTTTATAATACCTTCTTTACCTTTTTTTATTTTTTATATTAACTCCACACAGGAGGCCCTGAAGAAAATAATTTCCCTCAGGGCCTATGTCATCTTTGGGGATGCTGTGTGGAGGGTCTTTTTGTGGAGAGGAAGGAGTGAACATGGGTCTTGAAGAGTCCCATGTTGTAGGAGGGAGGAAACACAGAGGCCGGCAGTTCATTCCACAGCCGAGCTGTTGAACTTAAGAACGAATCGTAGATTACCTTACGTTACCTGTGAATGAAATGCTTTTTGTAATACTATAATAATTTTAATAATGTAATACTTGTTTTTGTAATTATATTTTTATGCATGTAACAAAAGAAAATTATTAATAAAAAAATAAAAAATAAAAAAATTTCAAAGATTCATCATACATTATGATGAAAATATGGTAGTGAGATGATAACATTTTAGTTGTATATAAATTCCTAATGAAAATCCTGCGCAAATTGAGAATTCGCTACTTCAGCACACAGATTTTTTATTTTAAGAAATAAATTGTTCACTTACAATAATTAAAGGCCTCGGCAGTCGATCGTGGCATCAGTAATGAATTCATTTATTTACCTGAAACCAAAAAATAAAAAAGTTAATATTTAGAATAGTGACATCATATTTCTATTGCTAAAAGCAGGGATCTTCAAAATTTTATTTTACTTCCTTACAGGGCACCCTGGATAAATGACCTCAATAAATAACGTCGAACATCCACTAGAATGTCATACTATATATCTGTGGAATAATTCATTAAGGAAAACGTTTAGCATAAAGCTTTTTTTGTTAATAAAATTATAGTATGTAAAAAAAATCAAGTAACTTATAAAACGTTTTCATAATTTTTAGCTTTGAGGAAATGAATTGAAATAATGATAATTTTAAATTACCATTTTAGTATAAAATATAAAACAGGTGACATTTAGTATAAACAAAAAAAACAACAACTTACATTTAGGAAAAAAGCATTTAAAATCATTGTTTTAGATTTATTTTCCTTTTCATCTATTTTTTTTATTTATTTCAGCTAAACATGTATCACAAAACATTCTAAAAATAAACACAATGAAAATTTGTGTTATTAAATAATATGAAATTCATTTATATATAATTAGGAGGATTGCAACCAGTTCCATATACGAGTATGTATTTAATATTTTGCAAGTGTAGTTGTTTTGAATTTTGGATGGGTTTGTTTTAGTTATTTATAGATGTCTTATGTTTTTTTTGTTATTTTTAGTTGATGTGCAATATGTGCATGTCTTATGTCTTGTTCTAGTATTTCGGGTATTTTATGAGAATGTATTGTAGAAGAAAATGAGAATATGTTTTTAATGTAATTTTTGCATTGGGAATTTTAGTTCAGTATTTGTACTAAGGTTTTTGGACCTTCATTTTTCGATATACGAGTATGTGTGCTTTACTGGTAAAGCCGCTAGGATTGTGCTAGTGTGAGTTATTATTATTTTATTATATGTTATGATAACAATTTATTGTAATGTTTTCAACATTTAATAATTTAACTAAAATATTACAATTAAGTTATTCATTTTCCGAGAAGAAATGTAAATAATACCCAATGCTGCCATGAAATAAACTATTTTTTCCATATTATTTCGATATACTTAAAGGTTTCTGGGGTTTCGGTAAACGACAAAAGTTTCGGAATAAAAATTAGGCGACTTCCGTAAAAATACGCTTATTGTCCATCTTATGGGGCCATCAACGTTTAATGATTGGGAAAATATGCTTATTCAGTTTTATTAATTTTATATGTTGTCTACTTTATAGCTCAATTGGATATGACCACTAAAAGGCACTTTATCCCGGAATAGCTATAAAATATAAAATGCGACTAATAGACGAGATAATTTTGAATGAATTTGCGGTTTTATAACTTACCGTATGTGCGGTGACGGATTATTATATTCATTTTAATGTAAAATATACGAAATTTTTTATAATTGTCTTAATTGTGTAACTTACTTAGCTAATAACAGTTAACAATTGTGTAACTTAGTTAGCTAATAACAGTTAATAATTGCGTAACTTAGTTAGCTAATAACAGTTAACAATTGTGCAACTTACTTAGCTATAACAGTCAAAAATTGTGCAACTCACTAAGCTAATAACAGTTAATAATTGTGAAACTTAATTAGTTAATAACAGTTAAAAATTGTGTAACTTAATTAACTAATAACAGTTAGCAATTGTGTAACTTAATTAGCTTATAAAAGTTAACAATTGGTAACTTAGTTAGCTATTAACGGTTAATAATTATGTAACTTAGTTAGCTAATTGAAGTTGACAATTTTGGACATGTACAACGGATGGACAAAGAAAAGTGTCAGGAGAATTAATATAACGCACGGATGAATGAATGGTGAAGAATGGGACTTCTGGTGAAGACATGCCTCAAATAATTGGCCGAGTCATGTAAAGAGTCAATATATATATCAGAATAGTTTGTATGATCGAATTATTATTGTGAAAGAAACAAAATGTCTGTGCCAAAACGGTGTTTTGGGGGATACATCCTTTCTGCTTAGCCCTGACATAAAATATGTTGATGGTTACTTAGTTCGTGCCAATGCAATGTTAGATTTTCGTGAATTATACTAAAAAGGTCTTGAAAAATCTAACACAAAAAAACAGTTGAGAACGTTTTCAAAAACGCACTAGATTAAATATATTTATGGAATCATTTCAAAGGTTAAATAAATAATATACAATAAAAACACATAAATTTGTTTTTGACCACTATATTTTTATTTTCACTTTACCGGTTTCGGAAGAACCCTTCCTTCGTCAGGAGAATATTAAAATTCTTATTATATTAAAACTTCTTATTATATTAAAACTTTTTTAATATTCTTCTGACGAAGGAAGGGTTCTTCCGAAACCGGTAGAGTGAAAATAAAACTATAGTGGTCAAAAACAAATTTATGTGTTTTTATTGTAAATTATGATGAGCCACAAAGTGAATGCTTTTTACAATTAAATAATATACATTTCAATTATCACCTTTATTTGAGCAACTTATGACGTTTCAACACCTTTTTTCGGCAAAAGCAAAGCTTTAAAAATGACGACAAGCCTAATGACAAAACTTAAAATCTAAACACATCGCTCAAAGTCCAGGATATACAAATATCGACAAACCTATTTATGTACTTAACTCATTCTTTAAAAGATCTGTAAAACGTGTGATAACCTTGGACCTCCGAAGGTTAAACCATATTTAAAAATAGAATCCTCGGCAGATAAGATAAGTCTTGTTTCACACGGAACAAGTTGACCTAAAATCGTGGCAGCAGAGTTAGCTGGTGTATGTGTGTATGTCGGAGAAGAGGAGAGTGGAGCCGTGTCACATTGTGAGAAACAGGCGCCACTCAGACTTGCGAATAGATTAATGGATCTTCTCTCTTTCTCGTCGCTTCCCTTCTCCCGCCTACCTAGAGCTAGGAGCTAGGACCGAGCAGCTAGCAGTTAGTGCTGTGACAAGCAGGGCGGAATTAAGTGTGGTTCTATTAAGTTAAGAAGGTTCTTAATAGAACCTTCTTAACTTAATTTATGAGTATGTTCACAATGATCTATTTCATAGATTCTATGAAATAAATATATATTTGAAATAGACGAGGTTGGAGCGGGCCATTATTGAATATTTATTGACTTTACTCGTCTAATGAAGTTTTTTTAAGGGTTTTGAATGTAGTAGCAAAACTAATTACTAAATAAGGTAGGCAGTTAATTCATCCATAATACGTGGTTTTTGGTAAAATAAGGTAGGCACTTAATTCATTCATAATACGTGGTTTTTGGTAAAATAAGGTAGGCACTTAATTCATTCATAATACGTGGTTTTTGGTAAAATAAGGTAGGCACTTAATTCATTCATAATACGTGGTTTTTGGTAAAAATGTAGATGCCTAAATGAACAGTTTTCAAGTACCTCTCTCTGTAAATTGAAATATTAAGTAAAAAGTTATACATCGATTTGTTTCCTTGGAAATGGTACTAAATGAAATTACTTACATGCATATTCGAAAAATGACCATGTTTGCATTTATCATTAAAATAAGTTAAAAGCATTTGGAAAAGGTTTAAAATAAAATCGGTTTTAACGGCATCCATCTGTCAATTTCTCATAATACAGCTAATGCATTGCTCAGCAAGATGGGTACGAGGTTTTGGCAGATCCGGCCCTGTCGACACTGTAACTGGTAGACACCCCAACGCCCAGCAAACTACCGGGGGAGAGTTCGCCCAAGGGTTATTACCAAAGGGCCCGGCCTTTATGGAAATATTGATTCATAGTGACTGACTTGGCAGAAAAACTCCTAAATCTCTGCTCCCCGATATCCATTTTATTGCTATCTGTTGGTAATATTATCGCCTTCTCCTTCGGACGCCATTATTATTTTTATCTCAAGATAAAACCATGGAAAACCGAGATAGGGGTGAATAGTGAATATTAAACCGGGGTTGTAAATTCCTACAAAAAAAACCTCAACGAATTTATCGTCTTTTGGTGCTCAATGGACGTTTATTTTTAGCAACATACTCATTGGGAATACAATAAAAAAGGTACGTTAAAACAATCTACGGAGGTCGGAGGGATAGATTTATTTCAATTGCTCGTGGGCTAGACATAATATTATTGATTTGTCTTGTTGATTGTATAGCGAAAGACAAATAAATTGCTCTGATTTAAGGGAACACGCCTCTTACATTGTCTCAAACTGTCGAACGGTGAGCTCTGCCGCCATGAAATTAACAAAGTTTTTTTTATGACGCAAAAACGTTACCTCCATTTATCGCTATAGTTTTTTTTTAACATTGGGCGAAAACAGGTAGTAAAGCTTATGAAATTAAAATAGATATAAAGCACACATCGGTGGAATAAATTGAGTAAAACATGCATAGAGCCGCGAATAGACACACCAGTTAAAAAGCATGCTTTTGTCGAGTAGTCGGCATGCTAAATACTCGCGTGCTTGTAGGTGAGTATACACACGCTAGATACAGGCAACTCAAGTATCTAGTTTCGTGCGCGTAGCAGGCTGAGGTGGAGGTCCCGCAAAAAATAAGAAACGAACTGCGATTTTATTTTTGTAAAGCGCACCCTGTATTCCACAAGCAATGGTAGCTGCGATAGTGCGTAATTCTATTATGTTTTTAATCCAGCAGTACTAGGAGTTATCTACAGTTTGCCATATTACATACGTATACAACTATTACATTAAAAAGAAAAATAAGAAAAGAGACTAATAAAAATAGAAATAAAAAAATAATGAAGTACTACTGTTTATTGCCCTGCCGAGCCATTTTGATAGCGAAAATATCAACTTTAAAAGAGCAACAACGGCGCACAGACTTACTGCGCATCCCCCACCATTCCCTTCGCCTCGCGCCATGTCATTGATGCCTGTGACAGACAACGATATATTCTCGTGGCTTGGACTATTTAAGCGTATCATTGGTAGTAGGTATATGGCGAGCGATATGCGGAAATAGGCAAAGCCATGTTGCGTATAGCGTAATGTGTCTCCACCTTGAATGGCATACTAGCTACTAGCAAGCGATCAGCGACACGACGCACATGCCACTGGCATGCTGAATACCTTTACTGGTATATTTTTGAGCGAGTTACTAACATATGCATCTGCGGCTTAATGTGCATGACGGCTATCTCAAGGAATGCTTATCTTTTAGAGATTATTCTCGTGGGACGGAGTCAAACATGATAACATTCATAAATAATAATATAATAAATTACATTGGATAAAATGTTTGCATTGAAAAAATAGTATAAAATCCAGGCCGATCATTTCGGTCACTAAATGTAATTAACTTGAAAAACAATTAAAATATTCGATTTGATCCTAACGGCTTAGTAACCAAACACAGACATCAATTTATCAACCCTCTCATTAGAAATAATTCAGTTCAAAGAATAAGTCTGACAGATCCCAATTGTTTCAGTTGAACAGAGTTTTGCGAAAGATAAACAAAAGAACTGTGATTTAGAAGAAGTGCGAAACATAATTTTGGAATATATGATCTGTATAAAAGTAGGCCCGGGAGAGCTTATGTCTGGGCAAATATTCCCTCCTTAATGTGATTGATTTTTATTCGGGATTATGTTTCCCATACAAAATGAAGCCGGGTTAGCAATCTAGGTAAGAGGCCACGTATCGGTGCTTGTCGGAACGACGGGCAAACTTTTTATATGAGAACATTATTTGATCGGTCGGTAAGTAAGCCCCGCTAACGTTAGCGGCAAATTTACTTGAGTAAGGATATCGGCACGTCGGAGTTATAGTTAGGGCCTGTGCTACGTTCACATCCGTCCGCATAATATCATATAGATAACATATATATCTTCATATGTTGATATGTTTATTTTTATACAGATCAGTACGCTTAGGCGGCAGTGGCGTTTTGTTTTCTACACTAACCCAATTAAAAAATAATTTCTCATACGGCCTATGTCATCTTTGGGAGTTTTTTTTAAAATGGATAAGATAACAAAATATAAATATAGTCTAAAAGTCAACACCAAACACAGTAAAATGATCTGAATCGACTCAATAAGCTAATATGTTCAATTCTTGCATAAAAAAGTCTAGCATATTTTCGTTGCGTAAACTTTTTTTGATAATCATTTGGATTTAAATTGGAGTAAATCTTTAGGTTTTGGCAAGAAAGTGAATGACAACATTGAAATATCGATGGTCTTGAATAATATAAAGACGGGTGTACGTGTCATACAAGGTTTCAAGTACTTACATAACTATCGTTTAACGAAAAAAAAGTTGGTTCGAATTATCGCCACCACGTCTTAAACCACGAATTCGTATCAAGGGTGTTTAATTGCAAAACCTAGGACGTAGGGGTTACAAAAAGTGATTGAGAATGGTGTAAAATTTAAGCTTTTTTAAAGTTATAAAAACTAGTAGCACGCCACTGGAAAAGATACCCCTTTCCTTTCCTCGGATTTGGAAAGTTCTTTCATAATCCAGCGTGTGAAATTTACTAACAAAAACTGGGATTCAGATCACTACATTAAATGTGACACACTTTAGAAAAGTATAAAAATATAAACGTGTTTTTAATTTTTTGTACGCAAAAGATAAATTTTGTATTACTCATCTTAAATTACGTATTAAGTTAGGCCAAATTTAATGATTGCTTTAAAAGTTCGAGTTTTTAAATTAAAAAGTGAAGATTGTAGGATTGTCAGATTAGCTCATCATATTGTAGGACGATGCAAAATTACAAAATCTTCCCACAGAATTAACTTTAATCTGTCAGAGACATTTTATCTGACGTGAGAAATAAAAAAGGCTCAACTTCTTAGAAGATAAGACGACTTTAAGTGCGTTTAGTGCTCAAATCCTCAATAATTAACTCGGTAAGGTGGTCATTTTTGATGAAGGAACAGTTTGTATCGATTATTTTGCATCAGCTTACAGCTTATGTCAATAATCCATGCTATTTCTGTTTTTTCTTCTTCTGAATTTCTGAAAACGCAACAGATTGCTTATTTCTTCATTTTCTTCTGTGGGTGATTAAGTAGAGACTCATGAAGATGAAGAATGTATTTGAAATGCCGAGCGGAGATAAATGCGTCTAGAGTTCAGCTATGAGGACTAGATCTATTAAAAGTACTAAAGAAATATTTATTATCGGTTGATCCCGACATTTCCGTTTGATGAAATATGTTATTTTAAACCATGCATTTTCAAACTCCACTTAGACATTTATGAAGGTACCACTTCACTGTTAACCGCACTTTACAATTCAACAAAAAGTTAGAATCTTCGAAGGGTAAGCTTAACGCATTTTCATTAGATGTTACAATAATTTATCAGGTACTTAATACCAATTATAAAATATGTTAAAACTCGTGTCTGTTTACACGTGGTTTAAGAACATATGCTATATAATCGTTTTGCACTTCGCATTCATCAGAGACAGCTCATTATTTTATGCACGTGTCAGACATGTTTTATAAGCAATAAAAGCAGAAGATAATGTCTGGTGTAATAAAATTAAGTACCCTAATACAATTAACTACTTATAAGATAAACAGTGGGGTTATTCATTTATCGATAAAACTTACATCTTAAATGAGAGACATACAATAGTAATTATTATAGAGATTGCACTAGGTAGCTAAGGAATGTGTACTTATAATAATTTACACGTGGGTTAAAGCCAACTCCCAATGAACTTATTCTAGAATCATTAAATAAATACAAATGAAGTGGGTACGAAGAACATGGGGAACTAGTGAGTATTTGCAATTGCTCGATGCTCGTGTTAAATGAACTTTAACGTAAGTGAAACTGTCTATTAACATTAAAATACAAATTGCCTTAACGTGTAAGCGATTAACGCGTGAATCATCAGACGGTGTAACTAGAATTCGACGCCGAGGAGTGTGAAGACAGTCAGTATCCACTTGAAGAAAGTTTAAGTGCAGCCGAACTGATTATTATAATTATTACCTGGTGCATTTTGAAGTACTGAATATAAGAACGTACATAAATAGACTTATTAAGTTCGGTTAAACGCGGAAAGTGACTTCATAATACACGTTAATGGCATATACTGACAGTGATTACTTATTGTATACTAGTAATGATATGGGCAAAGCTAAAATCGATTGCTGTTTAATAATACGTAGTTCAGTCACTGTCGAAGACATACTTTACAATTATCATACAAGTACATTTTACAAGTTAAAAAGTGATTATTAAAAAAGTGACCAACCGAGAGAACATATGAACAGCCTTGATTTTCATGTATGGGTGATAGCCATTATTCCAATCTCCAAAGCTCAGAAACTTACAAAGATTATCCTCAAACTACCGATCACAAGCAGCTCGGATGAAATCTTTAGGAAAATCTGTGTTATGGACACGAGACAACTTTATGCCAAAAACATACTAGCAATACCTCTTCAAACACAAAACTGCTTTTGACAATGTCCAAACTGCTCGTGATACTAGAACCAAAGGACATAACCTTTTACTAATCCCTTTCGCTACAACAACTTTTGACCAGAGGAAATTTTAGCTATTTTGCAACAAGGCTGTACAATGTTCTTCCACTAGCCATTAGACTGAACACAATATTTTTGAAATAATGTTTCGTAGAATTTGAACAATTCATCAAATTTCAACGTTCATTTTCGGGTTCTGTGAAAGTCCTATTCAAGTTCTGTTATTATATCATTATAGGCTAGTTGCTTGACAAAACTGAAATAAAAACAGAACTTGAAAAAATCTTTCACAGAACTAGAAAATGAACGTTGAAATTTGATGAATTATTCAAATTCAGGGTTCAACAACCCGGGCTTAGGACGGGTTGTTTCGCAAAATTTGAACAAGTCATCACATTTCAAGTTCTGTGAAAGTCCTATTCAAGTTATGTTATTATATCATTTCATTATGGGCGAGATGCTTCACAGAACTGAAACGATAAAAGAATTGGACTAGAACATTCGCTTAACATGAAAATTAACTTTGAAATTTGATGAATTGTTAAAAAATTTTTAAACAACCCGTCCTTTATCTTTTACCTATCGTTGACTAAAATTAATATTGTCTTTGTATGAACTGCAATGTTATGCTATAGAATTTAATGAAACATAATCATTTAGTAGTTTTTTCTCTAGGAAAATTTTTAAAATAACAATGTATTTGTGACTTATTACTTTTTTTATGCGAGAATTTGAACAATTCTTCAAATTTAAAACTTAATTTTTAAGTTTTGTGAACGTTCTTTTCAAGTTCTGTTATTATTTCAGTTCTGTCAAGTAATTGGCCTATGATGATATAATAATAGGACATTCACAGAACCCGAAAATGTAGGTTGAAATTTGATGAATTCTTCAAATTCTATGAAACAACCCATCCTAAGCAATCTGAATCACACTTCCTTAACTCAAATCAAGAGTTTTCAGGATTCACGGTGATCTAAACAGAAACCTTTCCAAAATTCTTTAATAATAATACATTTATTTCACATAAAAATCATACAATAAAACATGCGGAAACTTTGACTAGCCAACTAGGAATGGATCCTGTTTTAGGCCAGTCAAATTGACAAGTTTAGTTCATATCATAATTAAGCACTATAAAACAAAACCGGTAAATTAAATAACAGCCAGATAGTAGTAATAAAAGACAGATCACCGCAGAAGTTGTAAGGTAGAAAAAAAGGGAAGGGTAGTTTATAAGTTTATAATATAGTTGGGTGATTAAAAATTGATAAATAAAGTATAGATTAATACAGAATTGACAATTGTGTTCAGAGATGATAAATATGTGTTTTTGTATTGTATGGACTTTAAAAAATTATGTATGAGTGTTTTGACAATAATGTACATATATATTTTTTATAATGAGATTATCTACTGATCAACATATTTTCACTTTTTACCCTCCCTAAATCAAGGAGCCAGTCGTTGACCAATTTGCGCAAAACATTTGTACTTTTCGTTTTCCAAGCATTAGGAATGATATTATAATTTAGGTCCTAAGTACGAGAATTGCCGTTGCCCAGGGGATGTCGAGGTTTTTATTGGGACTATTGGATTATTCCTTGAAAGTCGGGTGTAGTGTGTTCCAGTAGTTACATTTCGACAATAATTCTTTTAAAACTCCTCATTTGGATGATTTGCGATGTCAACACGTAAGGTTTGTACTGTGTACCAAATGGTAATATTGGTATTTACAAAATAACGCAAAATCTCTGAAGAGGAATCAGTTGGTGTTATTACCTACGGATGCAGCCATACGTTAAAACCAGACAACCTTATACCTTAAATTATTATTACCCACCTGCTTATTCTCAATACTATTTATTACCCATGCGTTCTCAATACCGTTGCGTAGATCTGTTCCCAATGTGATCTTGAGGTCATACCTATTAAAGTTGCCAAATACTCCAACTAGTACAACGCAGACATTAAAATTAAACGCAGATATACATAGAATTTCAGTTTTAAAATGGGTATTCCAGCAATTTTGTCGAACTACAACACTCTTTCAAATGAAATGAATATACTTAAATTGTCTGACAGAAGGAATTTCACTGACTTAGTATATATAGTATAAATATTTCTAAATGATGCATTTGATAGTCTAGAATTGGTTGAATTCATAAGCTTTCGGATTCCAATATGTAATCAGAAGTCGGGATTTATTTCAGTGCAGAAATTCTGGTATTAACTACCATATTTACTTCTCATTGCCCAGAATACTTATGGAGGTAAATAATTATACTGAGTGTGTGGACATCTTTAATTTATCACTTAACAAATACAAAAGATTGTTATTGAGACAGTTTACTTATGTATAATAAATGTATACTGCATTAATATATAATTTTTACTATTCATATGTAAATGTCCCTAAAATAGGCGGTAATAAATTAAAGTATAAAATAAATTTTAAAAAAATTCACATGTAGAGTAGATTTACACTTTGTGGATGTACATAATAATAATAATAATAAAAATAACTTTATTTTTAATATCACTTTATTGTATATATATATTTAATGTATAAAACCGACCGGTTTCAGTTCACAGTGAACCTTTGTCAGGGTTATATAAAAAAACATATGTTTCTTTGTAACCCTGACGAAGGTGCACGGTGAACCAAAACCGGTTGGTTTGGTATATTAAAAACATATACTTATGTATTATAGTCTAGTTATCTACTACAGTTATCTAGACTATATACGTATTTACTATACATAAGTCTATTTTATTAGTAGTATTTTTCTTAGATTCACACTAAAATAAAGTTAGCTCTGGTTGGCGATTTTAACTTATAATTATTTTGTACTTATTGAATACCTCACGAGTTGCTAATTGCATCCAACTGTCACGAGCTAGTGGGATTATAGCATGCCCCATTGGAGTATGTTGTGAGTCTGATAGAAATGATAAGGGGAGGGCGATAGGGAAGAGGAATTTGGGTAAGTAGACAGAAGAATGTGCGAACTGTTGAAGCTAAATAAAAACCTGAAGGATACCGACCTACTCTACGATACATTTTTTTGGGGGATGCTGTGCGGAGGGTATTTTTATGAAACGGAAGGAGAGGAAGTTCTTGGAAGGAAAATGTAAGAGTGAGTAGGAATCTGGGGGTGAATGTGTCCCATTGCGGTATAAGGTGATGGATCGAGAGAGTCCGGCTGAAGAGGTCAAAAGATCTCCCTCAACCAGTCTCTCCAGATTCAGCCCGCCACCCAGTAGGTGGAAAAACGCATCCGCAGCCAAGACCTAGACAAACCTCATCCCATGAACCCGGGCATCCCTGCTAAGTCACCAAACTTAGCGAACCACTAGGGATAATACATGGTTAGCGGGGCGGCGGTATCCATACCCGCCTCCCAAATTGATTACTTACTGTACTTTCACTATAAAATTGAAAGCTGTGTCCCTATTTAAAAAAAAAAATCGAAGTATTTTATTTATACAGTGTGTACTATTCTAATCTCTCTGAAAAACACTATTTTTGATTTAATTCCTCTTAATTTTTTTCTGAGAGATTATTTACAGACATTATGGACATTTTTCTACGTAACCCAATTTTTCCCCCTTTTAAATTTATGTAAAAAATATTTGAAAGGTTTATTTAATTTTAACTTTTAAAGGTTATACCCATCCAATGTAATGTTTAATGAATGAAGAAATTGTATTATTTTCTTCTTCAAGGGTTTATTTATATGCTGCTAATACGCGAGAAATAGTTCGGATGCGGATTCTCCAGTTAATGTTTTCTCCATAAATACATATCTCTTTTTTACATATCCGATCCATTCACGAAAAAAAAAATAATAAGCAGTAATTGTTGATTGAAGTATTAGTACATATTGAATTATGTTGCGTGTTGGGAATAATCCGACGTAGCTCAGTGGTCCAGAACACCTGACCGGACATCAGAAAGCCCGGGATCAATTCCCGTCGGCGACATTTATTTTTACTCGGGAGATATTTTCAATTTGTATGGATATTTCAGGCGACTAATAATTTTTTATCCTTTGTACAGCTTAAGTGTTATTTCGACTCAGAATGGCGGTCATTGACCAAGGCGATAAGGAGAGTTTCTAACACTTTTTAGTAAACCATCATTGGAAAATAATTTGTTATTATGTATTTAAGCTTGTCTTTGAGATAATATATTTTATAAAATGTATTTAATTCCTTGATGGTTTTGAAAGGTTTCAAAAGTGTGATATTTTAGTAAAGGTAAGTGAATAAGACAGATATTCGCGTAAAACTGTCACTCTTTAGCACATAACTATGGACTCAAGATTTATGTGAGTTATATTCACTTTAAAATTACATTTTGATGACCGAGCGATCATCCGTCGAGGCCATAAAAATATATTGAAATCACCGATATGGCTTTTTAAGATATCTTTATGGAGCTACGGTTAATATCTTGGGGAATAGAAGACGTAGAGTGATTTGAAGGTAAATCTTGTAGAATAACGTTAAGGAAAGGAATAATGTACATCATTCAGAATATTGAAAGATAAGCCCTTAGAACAAAGGAAAAATTTACAAGTTAAATACTTAAGTATCTACATGTTTTACAAGAAGTAGATATCAGGTTATTAGGTACGAGTATCTTACGCTGTGTATAAATTTGCGAGCCGTTCTTTTCCCTGAATTCGTGGTTTGGATCGAAAGAAATTTTCAGAAAAAAAAAATGGTATTATAGAAAGATAAATATTCCCGGGTTACATCCAGCCGAGGATTGGATGGAATGATTGGGAACCCGTCGCATTTGCCAACGCAACTACTAACCGGTCCTCAACGTATCTAAAATGATTATTTTACTCTTAAAACAAGAATGATGTTTTAAGAATATAAACTTAGCGTCAGGGCTGGAATTCTGTGAATGTTCTACCAGTATTTCAATGAAAGATGTAAATTATCTAATGTCACAGATCCCTTCTGTATCGGTACACTACTATCTACTACTACTGGGATATACTTCAAACGATTGCTCCTTCATATGGGATGTCCTGAGGAAGTTCTTCTGCGTGAAGTTAACATAAAAAATATACTTTGCAGGTAAAATCTTAAATATGTGACATACCATACATTTTGATTTTCACGCGTGTTAATAAATCCGTTACAAATCAATATACCCAATATAGTTTTTATCAGCCACATATGCCCGAAAATCGAAAAAGAACAATCCCAGTGTGACCATTTCCGTTTCAGTCGAGAGATTTCCCGCCAACAGTTCCCACATCGGCAGGATGGAAGATTACGGATATGCCCGATAGCGGTTACCTCAGATAAAAGCATAGATAAAACGTGCGGTAAACACTATTATTTAAAATAATAATATTATCGCGGTAAAAGCGATAGATTATGCAGTATCTGTGGATATGGCCGATCCGCGGTGGGACGGAATGCCGCAGCTTACAGTTGTTTTATTCTTATGATGCACACGTTCGTCTAAGTCTGTTGTCTGTGATATTGATGAAGGTCGTTGTTATATCAGACACAGATACATGTTCCAATCCTTATTTTAGGAAGTTTACAAAGAAACTGCGGTATATGTCCTTAGGTAGATGCATAATTTATTACAATACTAACACAGTGGGCGTAGAAACGCTTTCAAAGTCGTTCTAAGGATACCTAAGAGCCATTTTGCTATTCTGTCTGTCCATGGATTGGAAAATTCCGTGGAATCAGGGTTAGAATTACCAAATATGCAGCCATCTTGAATAGTTAAAAGGTTTTGTAAGAAAATAGTGAAATTCACGGACAAGTTTGTTTATAAAAAGAAACCTTTCATCTGTGTGGTTGAGTTGTTACAATTCTTGGCTATGAATTGGGGGATCGCGGGTTTAAATCTCAGCGCAAGTTAATTTAATTGTATGAATATTTGCGACACGTTACCAGAGTGGAAGATACTTTCATTATCACCCAAGCGAAAGACTACCATATCTGAATAGCCAGGTACTTCCCTACCTTCCTCTTACCCATATCCTACCCCCCTACTACCTTTAGCCTCACAACATACTTCAATTGGGGATGTCATAGTCTCACTGGCTCCAGACGGTTGACTATTGAAAAAAACATTTCGCGAATACTAAATAAAATCACGTGCATCATGAGTGATAATGATGGTCAGAGATTAATATCAGTAGATATCAGTTTTAGATAAGCTGTTTTTTTCTTTCAAAATTAGATTAAAAAATAACAGGATGTGGTTTCAAATAATTATGTCACTAGTAAAATAATAACATAAATCGATAATGCATGACCGATCAACAATATTGATAAAATCAAAATGATAGAATAAACCCAAGCGGATTAGTTTTTTTATATTTTACAGGCAGAACTAGGAACTCCATGAAGATGAAGGTAATAAGAATAATAATGAGTAGATGAGAGAGTTTCCTGGAGGGGAACGATTCTCTACGCGGGGGGTGGCGTAGCCATGAGTAATCTAATTTTACTAACCGCAGGCTGATTAAGGCTAGAGCCTCGTTAATCGCACTACTATATGCATTTTTAATTAATCGTCAAAAAAATTGATACGTTAATTTAGCTAATCATCTTACATTTAGGTATCGGACAGTTCCTACCATAAACTTCCAAATTGATGAAATTTTTAAGACTTGTCCTAACATGAAATATGGGTATCATTCTTATTATCAGGAGCTGGAGCAAAACCACATGACGATATATTTGGCACCAGGAGGGTTCGAGGATGCTTTGAATAAACTACGACATCATTAATACAATGACCGCCGAAGAGCGCACATTAAAATAACCAGACATAAGGCAAAGGTTTGAAGCGCATTTCATTTTGGAACTTCCCTGCGGAGGATCTGAATGTCCGTTTTTAAACGAACCGCCTAACACATTTGTAAAAGCGTCTAAGTAAATAGCCATAAAAAGGCTGAACTTTTGTTGAACCGATTCAGGATTCATAGTCAAGTTTTTTACGCAGTCAGCAATTTGCGCCTCATTGTAAAAAGGACTAGTAATTAGTAAGCAGATTTTACTTTCTTGGTATGAGTAGTGAGATGCTTGTAAATTGTCAGATTCATTTCATGACTAATAACAGAACGGGAGACGGTCACCAGCCTGTAGCTCTCCGTTCATCTCCGCTTGTTGCTCTTTCCCTGATTGGCTGGGTTATCAATTTGAATGTCTATGGTACCTACCTATCCACTAGTATTTATTCTAATAATAGAAAATACAGGGTTTTACAATAAGAGGTGTTATTTTGATATTAAATCGTAAAAGATCAATGGTTTCGATGCTTGTGTGGCACGTAGCGCCGTCTTGTTGAAAATAAACGTTGTCCAGATCAATACCATCCAATTCCGGCCATGAAAAATCATTAATCATCTCTCGATAGCGATCCATTCACCGTAACTGTTGATCCAGCCTCATTTTCGAAAAAGTAAGGTCCAATGACTCCGCCGGACCATAAACCGCACCAAAAAGTCACACGTTGAGGATAGAGAGTCTTTTCAACAATAACTGTTAATATTAATTCAAAATAAAAGTGGTGTTTTATAAAGTGTATTTTTCATTTGATAAATAACTCTTGGGTTTTCGGATACCCCAGATGCGACAATTTTGCTTGTTGACGAAGCCACCGAGGTGGAAATGGGCCTCATCACTCAGATGATTTGCATTTGATTCACCCAAATGAATTTTAATAATTTAAATGCGTTGTTGAAGCGTGTATCGTTCCATTTTTATTAATGACGTAGTTTCTACTTGTCAAATGTTAAAAAAATGACAGCTTTTAAAGTAACATCTACCGAAATAGCGGGCTATTCAAAATAACACCTCTTATTGGAAAACCCTGTATTTTTTGATCTATTTGATACATTTGATTAAAATTTAGTAATTATATAAGTCGACGATTTGGTTTTAGATATCACAGATACAACTCAATCTCTTTTTATCTAAACGTACACGGAAAAAAGTTACATGTACATCAAAAATGGTCAAATTAATCGTATTCCTGTTAAAAAAGGGACTGCAGGTTTTTAACGAATGAATTGACAGATTTCCTAATAAAGTATTAGTAAAACGGTAACGTGTTATGAGGACAGCGGAACAAGTTTTTCTCCGTGTAATCGTTAACATAATCAGTAATGGCGTGTGAATTTGTTTACATTTTATCATAATTTTTAAATATGACATTACAGCAGTTAAGGCGATGCACTACGTCGTGTAATATTTTAAATTGAGCCGGTATCAATAATACCCTTTACGTAGATTGCATAAGGTTTAAATTCCGGCTTAACACCATCCGCTTTTTTTTGATTTATGCAAGAAAAAACATGGCCAAAAAGTGCCTTTTATTTTATTTTGTGGATTTTCAGGCATAAATATTCAATTTTTTCGATCATTTTATAAATAACTTAATTTGCCACATAACACAATAAAATCATAACCGAAAATGTGTTCGTAAGTAGGAGATTTTGAACTTTAAAGCAATTTTCATAGGACTTATACATTATTTTTTTCTGGGCTTATAAAAAGACTTATCTAAAAAATACTCGTTTATTTCAAAGGCCAAGGTGTATTCTACTCGCAATATTTAATTAAAGCATCTGAAACACTTCTAGGCGACCAAATTTTTAAACCAAAAACACATCATTTTGCATTACTACGTATGGCATCGCCTTAATACACGAATAAATAAAATAAATTGGGAGGAAGGTTCAATCCTCTGTCAAACCAAAAAAATAAATATATTTTTAAGTAAATCTGTTGGGTTGATTTTTTAAGAATTTAAAGTGACCATTGATCCCTGCTTTTCTTTTGTTGCTATTCTGCTAATTCACAGATACCGTTTAATACATTTTCATGACAATTTTAAGAAGATTAATTTAGAACACATGTAAAAAGGGTAAGTATCGTAAATTTGTATTGCTGCGAATACTTTAATATGATGCGCTTATTTTGATATTTTCTTTTTTGAAGCATTGCTGAAGGGTTAATAATGAATTCAGCATTCTGTGTGAATTTTAATCCGGTTCGACCGGTAATGAGCCGATCGCCGCTCAAGCCAGCTCGCTTCGGACATTATTAAGCCCGAAAAAAACTCCAAGCGAAAAATTGAATTTTCCTCACGGCCGGTCGCACTAACTCGGCAAATAGACTTAAATGCTGTTCGGGCATCGTAATTTATCTACGGAATACTTGGCGAAGCAGTGCATGCACCGGGCAAGTGCCAGGTAAATAGGTACTAGGCAGTGTGTAGGTACATTACTTGAGGGCCTACCGGAATGGTACGGGATAATTTTGTAATTCCTAGCCGCTCGTAAAAAATATAGTTCATAAAATTCCGTGATGGATTCTCGAAGCGTTTTATCGAGATTACGTTGGATTAAATCTATGTAAAAATTTTGAGTTTTATACGCTTAAGTGAATGTAAGTAGTATGAGATGCGATTTTGATGTATACAGGTAACTGCTATAAAACTAGTAAGCTACTTATAAATAGCGTAAGAGTGAGGGACATTTGGGGTCTTTTTCAATATTTTGTCACACTCTTTTGTCAGACTGTACATTTAATTTGAAATATGTACTTGGTGGGTTTAGTTTTACAGACCATTTATTAAAAGCGGAACAATTATTCTGACAAAGTGTGAAAGAAAGAGTTGGAGCCCTGATATATAATGTATTATTGTCACAATCATACTACGGTTTCTGGCTACAATTTTGTTATCAATATAATAAAACAGTTTAGCAGCCCATATATTACCGAGATCATTGCATAACAGGATTTTGGTTTTTTCTTTATTTCTTTTATTTTTATTTTTTTTTCCTTTATTCATAAAATATATTTGGATACAGGTTTTCTACATGCTTTTCGACTACCACACTAGACACATGTCCGTATTATGGTAGTCGTACTAAGTTACTTTGTACTAATGTGCATTATTTTTTCTTTTTAACTTTTACAAAATCTTAAAATTATTCCTTTTTTCTATTGTATTATGTTCGTCATGGAAGATGCCGTTAATTCTAAATAAATAAAATATTTTTTTTATATTTCTTCAAAGAGATCGTAATATTATAGAGGTAGAAAAAGTATACTTCATCTATTTTGAAAAGCTTAAAATGTACCAAATTGGTGAATCAATTCAGGCTGGTTAGTTATAAATCCATTGCTTTAAAGATCTGACAAACAGAACTAGTGAAAATTTATCACCTCACACTATTATTAAGTATACCAGTTGCTCCCGTAATTTATTAAAATACAAAAAAAAAACTACACAAAAAATAGTTTTGGAAATAAAATAAATGCGTTTATATGTATGTACAAAAATATGTTAATAATTACATATGTTGTAGGCATTAATAAAATTATTGGTATCAATGTGATTTATGCTGGTAGCGTGCGCGAGAAACACAAGACTTTGTCACGATACAAAAAGTAAATGGAGAAATTAATCAACGTAGAAAAGTTGAGCGGGTATTTAGGCGACCAACTAACCTGCGGAATATTTGAGGCAGCAAAGTAAACGGCTGAGGGCAGTTATTATATTTTTAATAATCATTTATAGCTCAATAAATCGTGGGAAAAATAACGCCTGGCGGGGGGAGAGGTCTCGATAACAGAACGGAAAAGCTGTTAACGCGGTGGCTTTCTGGTAAAACAGTTAGACGTGTCACAAATTTTGTGCTTTCGAATCAATAAGGAGAATCTATTCGAATAAATCATGTTGACGATAGAATTTTTTTCTTCTTCTAATTCATGGCGGAGTATACAGTTATCCAGTGAATCCGAGTATCATCTGTACGTCACGGCCACTTCTAGCATTGATAGAGTGTTTGCTATTGTAGTTTTATTTAGCGGCTTCATCTTCTACTTCTGTTGTGCTGGTGGTATAATTGAAAAATTTGAAGTAGAAGATTGAGGAGAAACTAGACTAGCTTATGCAACCTATAAATTTGAGAATGGTCCCTCGCAAGGAGCAAGAACTTTGGACACCTAACCCTTTCAGACCTGGCCTGATTGTGAGGGTCCGTTTATAAAAATATTTCTCAAAAACGGTTTTAAATTTCCGCAGTATTCCGGCCCATTACGACTGTGCAGGTTCATATCTAAACCGTAATGGACTATGTTTTTGAAATTTGCCGCTGGGGGCATCATTACAAGCTATCAAAATCTTGTGTCGAAGCAAACCTCTGCCTCGAGCTATTTATAAATACCAAAATATAAATTATTTAAGTAATTCACTGTGTTATTACTGTAATCAACATGTTAATCAATGGGTTTATTGTGATTTTTATAATTTTTTCTGTGCATTTATTATTATAGTTCTGGAAAAGAAACTATTTTTTTCTTCTTCAGGTCTGAAAGGGCTAACATGGTTATCCGTTGATGTGTTGGTTACATCCTATGATCAGTGCAAAGTCAGGGCCACAGGAGAGATAGTGAACAATTAATGACTCCGAACTACCGAAGACCTTATGAAAATGGAATAGAATTTTATTAGTTTTTCAAATCTAAGGAATTTCACGAAATTCTCGACATAAAGGGACACGGTAACTGATGACAACCATTGTGAAATGTAAAACTCACCTTTTCGGACACCCCTACAAGGAGTTTTTCATATTTTGAGAGATGTTTATGATTCATGATCATATATTGGAAGGGGTTTGGGTTAAGGACACCAGGAAAAAGGAGTAGGAAGCGGATGGTGACCGGATAAATCATCACAATGATAATTAATCACATCTTTAAAAAGTTATATAAAGTTATGGAAAGTGATGTAACAAAAACTTTATTAGGTAACTGTGTTAAGTAGGTTAGGTTAAGTTAAGTTAAAAAAAATGTTTTCATCTCTTTTAATGATTTTATATCACTTTTTAAAAGTGTGTTGAATTGTCACTGTGTTGAGTTATCATGGAACCGAAGTGGATATAGATCAAACAGTGGACCAGGATATAAACGTGATGTTCCGCAGATGAAAAAAAGGAGATTAGATTTCTGATCGTTCTGAAGACAATACTTAAAGATGAATGAAACCGACCAGTAAAAATACAATAGAGTTATAAATACATATCAATGTTTGAAAGAAATTAAATCGTGCGTGGACTAAGTATATCGATGAAGGACTGGCAAATTGTTCATTTAAGACTCGTAGGTATTATTATGTAAAATGGAAATTGCTTAAGCTTTAGAAGAACGACTGCCGACATGTACGAGAAGCGAATACTGAAAATAATTCATATTAGTTAAATATATATGTTAATGAGTTCTCGGTGTAGATTTTATAATGCCTTTGAAGGACAGATGGGCTGACACTTGTAAAAATAATACGAACAAAGCCGAAAATAGCTATAACAAAAATAAAATAAAAGGAACAAAGTCGAAAATAGCTATAACAAAAAGAAAATTAAGCATGACATTGTAAAAAACACAATACGGAATTCTTTAAAATAAAACAAAAGTAGGACGATTTAATATTAAAGTGTTATATTTATATTTCAGCATTGGTAGTGGTAGTGATTTTTATGAGTCACACGTGATGCTAATGTCCGCTATAATCGACAGTGAATACTGTACACGATACGAGTAGTGAGATATGAATAATCGACAGATAATTGTGAGGTTAGGGCGGATGGAAATATTATAAGCTTTCGTGTACATAACTTAAAACTGTAATTCATGTGGTAATTTTTCACTGCTAATGGTAATGTTTCCCGATAGATAGTTAACATTGATTGTGCAGGTTTTTACGATAGTTAGTAAGTACATATTTATGATGATAGTTTGTCATTAAAATCGTCATAAAAATGAATACCGATTTTGTAAAGTGTCATTAAGGATTTTAGATCTTATTCCTACCGTGAAAAATCACGGGATATTATAATTGTAAGATTTGTGAAGCTGAAACTATTTACAAAATTTTATATAACAGGTCATGTCTGATGTACGAAATTTCCGTTATATGTAAAAGCACAATACATGATGGAACCTTAAGAATCGGTTGGCGAAAACAATGAATTGAATGGAAGTTGCGAAATATGGGAAGTAGTGCCAAATAGTGAAATATGCTTCAGCACTGTAGAACGAAGAGACTCTAAGACACCCGGAAATTTGGCAGCCGGGTTCAGAACATCAGGAATTCGATCCTGAAAGAGGTCTTCCGAAAATTTCTCACAGAGAAGAAGACAACTCTGAAGGGAGTGGCGTAGACCAATCTTGGGCATATCTACTGGAGGACACTAGATCAACTAAATCTAGTAAAAAATACAAAATCTGTCGGAAGTTTCAACAAAAGAAACTCAGATTACAAATATAGATAATTTTCTGATTATAGGCAGGTACTTACATGTCTAAATATTTTTTTATAATTACAGCAAATCAGAGTTCTATAGTTCAGACAGACAAACAACCGAAATCCGTATTTTTTTATTACAAAAATCATTAAGGATTTTATAAAGAAACTTATCGTGGAAAGCGGTTAGCTATTGACTCTGAACCCAGAGGTATTAAGTAATTAACCTTTCAAATATAAAATATTTTATTTTCAAACTGGGTGGACTTTATGACTACCATTCAGAATCCAAAAATTGCTTGAAATGAGCAATAAGTTTAGTGATCAATTCAGAATGACTAGGCACTTTACTGTCTTTCATTTCCTTCAGCTCCACAGAATGGCATCCCAAAAAGAAGATGCAATAGTTCTACTGGTTTCGGGCAGTTATACAAATATGAAACACATATTAATACAAGATGAACAAAATCAATTTGAACTTATTCTAAACTTTTTCAAAGCTACAATTGATGTGCTGCATATTTACATCTTTAGCTTTATGATAAAATAATTTTCGTCCATTATATAGGAAATTTGAACAATTCATCAAATTTCAAAGTTGATTTTAACGTTCTGTGAAGGGTCTATTCAAGTTCTGTTATTATATCATTATTAGCCAGTTGTTTCAATAAACTGAATTATTCGAATTTTGTGAAACAACCCGTCCTTAGTGTACTTCTAACTGTTGCCACAGGCAGATGCACCCGGATGCAAACGAATATTTCTGAATAATATGTTATTCGAATAATGTCGTTGAACTCGATGGAACGAAACGCACTTCGGAGTGAATATATCAGCCACTGCCCCACATGAAGCGAGAAACGCAAAGTGGTGCAAGAACACTAGTTTCAGTTTGGGCCGCCCGAAAGGTGAATCATTACAGTGGACGTTGGACGCCGGCCAAAATAACTTCGGGACGCCGCGGCCGAGGCCCGAGGCGTCGATCTTGGATTCTTTCAGAGGTAATTCGGCTAACGCACTTTAGAGGTAAATTAGTATTACGGATGCAATGAACTCGATACCCGATGAAAGGCACAAAAAGACTTTCAAAATCATACATTTTCTAAAATGAAACATCGATATTTTCTTTAAGAGTTTATTAGGAAAACTTTAGAAATCTTCGTTAGCGATATGTACCTACTCCGAATATTATAAACAGCTATACATATATCTAATAACGCATACATTTCTGCAGTGATTACATTCACAAAGTATAATATTATCCCTGGTGGCAATAGGTATACTATACACTGGTTAAACATGATAATATAATATGTACCACAAAAAATACATATGCATTTGCTTTAATTTTAAGTTGAAATGTGTGCATTTAAGATACAAAAAATCCTGGTACCGTCGCTAACTCCCTATCGGAGGCTGGATATAGTGATGGAATTTTTTACCCTATGCAGTGAAGAACTCAAAAAAGTCGTGTTGATTTATGCAGTAAACGGCGCTTTATGAAAAAAAACAATAGCCGTTGCGGGACGCCTGGCAGATGTGAAACGTCGAAATTGATTTTTATTGAAGGAAGTGAAAATGAAAGTAAACAAGTCTTTATATTTTTGATAACAAAACAATTATTTTAGTATTATTAAAATATACACAAAGAAATAAATTACAAATTAAAAATATATACATTTATACAATGCGGCTAAGTTCTATCGTTAGCGAATCATCTTTCAATAGAGAAATACCAGATATTGTTCAAGAAAATTTTGATGATTTTAGTGAAAATATATATTGTTGAGTTGGTTAAAAAGCCTCACTACACAACAACAAACTTTACTTTGGAACATATTTGAGTCTAGCACCAGGACAACAAAACATCCCACTAAGTTTACTCTTCGATTAACCTTCCTCGCACAGAGTTTTGGCAGCCGGGCAGAAAGAGCCGAGGAGTCACGAGGCTGAATCGTCGTCCCATCTTGCGTCGCAAGACTCGGTTTTACCCCTCTAGTCGCACCAAAAGATGTTTCACGTATAAAACTATAAAATAAAATTCATATATGATAAGGAAGGTGGAAGAAATCAGGTAAGTTTTTGTCCAGAAATGAATCGACGACTGCACGACGTGACGGTATTTTCAGTTTGGCACAAACGGGTACAAGTATGTACATGGCAAAAACCACATTTTATAGGACACAAAATATTTTTTAACTAAATAAGGGGCAAGTTAAGTGTTCATTAATGACATCTGACACGTAAAAGGAGAAAGAAAGATACTTGAAAACATTTTCAAAATAAAAATTAACCAATTATTCCATTGTTTTTTATACGAGTTTGAATGAGTTTTTTTTTCGTTGCAAATCATAACTATAAAGCAAAGTTGTGTGTAGAAGAAGAAAAAACTCTCGAACGATGGATGGATGAATGAGGAATAGCGTCATGAAATTTGCCCAGCTTTTCCTGCCTGGTTTTTTTTAGCCCAAAAGAATAATTTTTAGGTGGCATTGTTGTTTTCATATTTTATAATTGTTCAATAAGATATTCAAACGAAACCAGGTAGCAAAGCATATACCTACGATAAATAAGTCGATGTGTAAAATGTTTATTTATGTATATAGGTTCATATTTTTTTACACAAAGGTAAAACTGTTATTATGATTGGCAAATAACAAAATATAATTAATTATTGTTAGAAGAAATAAATGTACATATATACATACATACTTGATAAATTAGCCGAGCAAACGACTTTCATGTAAACGGAACTAAATTACCGTTGACAGATCAGCAATGCAAACAAAAAATAAACACAAACATTATTTTTATATATTATATTTCAAGACTCCATGATACCTAATTATTGTATCGCCATCTTGTGATTGGACTTCACTTGAAATTAAATTGAACTATTAATAAACCAGAGGCATGACTCTTGCCCCCGACATATGTTTATTTGAGATAAATGTATACGGATGATAACGCGGGATTGTGGATACTGCTCTCTTCTAACATATTTGAATCTTATTCGGCAGTTGAAACATAATATATTCTACACGAATCTTATTATAAGTACCTACCCACTGAGATTGAGTTTGAAATATTATGTATTATACAAGAATCTTGTTAGAAGTATTGGGTTCTAAGTTAAAATAGTTAGTAATATACATACAAGAAACTTATTTGAATCACGGAGTTCGAAGTTTAAATCTTACGTATTCTACGAAAATCAAAGAATTCGAATTTGAAATCTGAAGAATTCTACAAGAATCTTATTAGAAAGAATCTATTCGAATTTTAAATATTATGTGTTTTTTAAGATTCTTACTACGTCTATGTACTAGTTAGACGATGTTGTGCCAAGCAACTGCATGATACAAATAGTTATATTATTTGCTCACTTATGTCACTTGTACAAAATGTATGACACACATAACTTTGCAGCCATACTTGATTTTCTATATGAAACCCTAAAAATATTGCTTGTTAAATTCTTATTTGAAAATACAGGTGTGTCAAGTTGTAACTTGTAAGTGTAACTAACTGCACTTCAATTTACTTATATGAACACGCCAACCGGTTTCGGCACAACGTGGTCGTATCTATCAGGTACTAAAAACTTTCAATTATTAAAGTTCAATTCGTACGCTAAAAAAGTAACCTTTGTATGTATAATAAGTAATTATTATTAACTGGGCGCAGTTATACAAATAATATTATAAGTAATGTTTTACAGAAACAGAATTTAAATAGACCATGCTTATTGTAAAACAGAATATCATTTTGCATAAACCAATGTGTTCAGCAAATTTACTAGCATTGTTTACCTTTTTATCGCATACACAGAATTCATGCTGCCAGTTCCACACTCAGTGGAGGTTAATACACGCTGATTAACTTTTGTTTTCGCTGAGCAAAAAATAGGCTGAACAGCGTTAGTGACACGGAAATTACGCGCTTGCACAAATTTTCAACTGAGTATCACAAAGATTGGTAATTGATGAAAACGACGTCAGTTCTTACTCCATCATTAATAATTTTCATCGGACCTACACCAACGTGAAATACTTGTCAATAAAAAAAGAAAACCAGTGTAATGTTTTTTTACAATAATATGGAAAAACGAGTTGAATTCAATGCTACGATTGATTGTTTTTGTGTTTAATTCGTAGAACTCCATTTAATTTTTATTTTTTTATTTAATAATATTACTATTAAGTTCTGCAAGTATTTTGGTTGTTATTATTGTTACAGTTGTTTCGGCTTACAAAAGCATTTTCAAACTGTGGTCATACCACATTTAGACGACTTATTTATATGATTCTATGTTACCCCCTCCCAATTTAAATTGTATGATGTCTAAAATGATGAATTACCGGTTAAACCGATTTACTAATAAAATAATTATGACAATAGTTTTCTTTTCTGTGGGGTATTTTGAAGTCTGTTTTCCCCACATTAATGAACCTCAATTGTTTAATAGTAACGTGATTGCTATTATTTAAATGTGTCTATTGTTTAGGTTTTGTGAACATACTTTGAAGTGGGGAATAAATAATTTTCCATGTTATATTAGGATCATTATTGGTTCGTTTATTGATTTCCAATGTTTCAAGTAAATTTAATCTAAGGCCCTTTCTTTCTATATGCAAGCTCGAAAACCTTGAAACCCGAAACAGCTGTAACAATAATAAAAACCAAAATACTTGCAATATCAATGCTGCGAGTCTACAATTCCTATATGTAATTACCAAGGCCTCACATATACTCTGCTAGAAATGGTTTGGAACGACTCCGAACAAAAAACGATTGCACTAGATTACAAACATATAAACTACGTTATATAATAACTAAATGGGTTTGTTTACATGCACGCGAATTTGCGACATGTGGCAAACACGTTTTTGCACAAAAGACTAAAGAGTATTATTTTTTTAGACAATTATGTATTCAACAACTTGCACACGCATTCGTGTGAGAACTTTGAGACATCGCAATGTAAACAGATGTCCTCTGTTTTTAAAATTCTTTAACGGTGACATCTTCAATTATTGGCGTGTTGTGGAAAGAAATTAATTGAAAACGCACAATATATTAATTTAAAAAAACAACTACACGGATAAAACTTACTGATATAAAATATTGTTCATTTATTGAAAATCTGTTCAAATTATTCGTATTCCTGGTAAAAACGGGACTACAAGCTTTTAACGAATGAATTGACAGATGTCCTAACAAAGCGAATGCGATATGAAGACAGCGGAACAAGTGTTCATAAAAATACTGATATTGTCGCATTTCGTCATTATGCTTATCAGGAAAATAACACCTGCACGAAAAAGATTTTCATTTTGGACTCATATATTATCAGGAAATGGATTGGTTTACGGTTTTTACGGGATTTCAATAAATCTGCCATATTCATTTTTTACTTTCCAATCTTATTAGAAATAAATCATTGTGGAAGATACTCTCAATATAAGCATTACAAAATGAAAATATGTTTTAGATAGTCTAATAAGTGGCGTGCATTGGTCTTCGACCAAAGGTAATAATAATAATATTTGGTTGATTTGTATAGCACCGTTTTTGTGAAAAATTATCTCAAGGGCGCTATCCGAAATTGAAAACTATACACAGCCATGTGTATAGTTTTCAATTTCGGGTATGAATTGTACATCTCACCAAAAAGTGTAAATTTGTTATATAGAAAAAAATGATCAATTTAGAAACGATTGTGACAAAAAAAACACATTTTTTGGATAAAAAAACTTTTTTCAAATTCTTTTATTTTTTTAATGCAGAAGTTGTTTTTGAACCTTTATGGATTGCACTCAACTAGTCTTAGGACGGGTTGTTTCACAGAATTTGAACACTACGTCAAATTTCAAGGTTGATTTTCAAGTTCTTTTCAAATTCTGTTATTATTTCAGTTTTTTTAAACAACTGGCTAATGATACTTAAATACTACTTAAATAGAACCTTTACAGAACTTAAAAATCAATTTATAAATTTGATGAATTGTTCAAATTCTGTAAAACAACCCGTCCTTAGTTATGTTTAAGATTTGAATAGTCAAGTACCTACTTCCTAAGCTCACTTTTCTTATTTTACTCCTTTCGTTTCCACACGTTCTTTGTTATGTTTATGCTGTGCACATTAAAACTTTTCGGAAGAAAACATAAACAAAAACATTTTTTTTTTTAATTTTCACACCAATCCATAAAAATGTTGTTTTTACAACCTCAACCATCAGGAATAACATTTGCAATCATCAATCAGTTGTTTCAAACAATAATATTATTAATGTCAAAGTTTAACTTCGGCTTACGTATATTATTCTAGGTAATCAGGCCAGGAGCATCTCACTGGAAAACGAATACTTAAAAATAAACAACATTATCGAGATACCTACTAACTTATAGTTGGTTATAAATTATCAATATTATTTCATTCGGCCTTATCTTATCGCTTTCCCGTCCAGGAGAGGCTTATCGTCCCAGTGGATGGAACACGATACGATCGGTAGTGGAAGTTTGGAGCATGGAGTAAGTACCGGTAGGGGGTCTAACTAAAAGATATCATCACACTAAGTTTAAAGTTCACGAGTGCTAGTGTAAAGCAAGCTAGAAATATCCATGTGCGTGGAATACATCGCTATGGCGTTATATGTGGATGTTCAATATTCTTATTCTATGAATAACTTTGACAAAAATATTTGTTTGTATTTCGGAAGAGATTTTTATGGAGAAAATTATATTCCCGTACCTTAAGGTTAAACGCAACGCTCGTTGTATTCTACGTGTTCACAGATGGCGTTAATTAATTAATTTTGTTTAAATACGCTTTTGCAAGGTATTGCTTTGCAATATTAAGACAAATCATTTGTTTGCGCCCGTATATACGCAATATGAATATGAATCAATAGTTTTGTTCGTTTAAAGACTTAATTCTTTCGAGAAAGGCACACAAATACAATATTTTACCGACGATTCAATCCAATATTGTATTTGTATGCCTTTCTCGATAGAATTGAGTTTTTATATGGACAAAACTATTTATTCATATTCATATTGCGTATATGAGGGCGCAAACAAATAATTTGTCTTTATACTGTAAAGCAATACCTTGCAAAAGCGTATTTAAACAAAATTAATTAATTAACGCCATCTGTGAACACGTTGAATACAACGAGCGTTGCGTTTAACCTTAAAGCTGAAAGTCAAATTTTTTGCGAAATTGATTTAACAATGCCAATTTCATCATATATTCAAACACTGTTAATGTTGAAAACACTGGAGTCCTCTAGTATATCATTTCTAAAACATGTGTAGTATAGTAATACTTAACCGCTCAATTATTTTTTTAATGATAAACTAATGTTGAGCACAAAGGATAATAAATTATTAGAAGCAATAATTATTCGAGACCATCTATTGGGAGATTTAGCACTAACAAAGCCTTTCCTGCAAAAATAAAGTTGGTTGTTTACAGGTGAAAAAAAAATAATAAGCAGTAATTGTTGATGAAGTACTAGTACATATTGAATTATTTGGAGTTTTGGAAATAAGCCGACGTGGCTCAGTGGTCCAGAGCGTCTGACCGGACATCAGAAGGCGCGGGTTCGATTCCCGTCGGCGGCATTTATTTTTACTCGGGAGATATTTTTAATTTGTATTGATATTACAGGCGACTAATTATTATTGCTTATAATAATTTATTAATAGCTATTGAGCTATATTGATAACGATGTTCATTAATTAACAAACTTTAAGTTCTTAACTCGAACAATATTTGAAAATGTAAAAGCTAGAAATATTTGTGGAGTGAAATTAACTCATATCTGAAAGATGAATGAATGGTTTATCTCGGAGCAAATTCCCAAAAAAATGGCTCTGAAATATTATGTTAATATGTTGTTTTCATTAAAAATTCTAAATTACTTTTAAGAGGAAGCTACAAGCCAAAAATGTGTATATCCTTGGTATACCTTATATTGTAGGTAATAGGCATTAAAATCGCTTAACAAACGTAGTCTAGAAACGTTCCATTTCAAGCACAAAACTGGTTTTTATTTATTTTGTAAATAATTTTATAAGAAAGCAAAAAAGTTAATCAAGTGAAACTGTCACAGATAATCTTAGCTATAATACTGTATTTTTTAAAAGTTGTTTTCTTTGTGCGTTCATACATTTCTATTGAGAATTTTTTTTTTTTAGTATTTTACATTTATATTTTTTATTAAGTAATTTATTTTTTATTTGTATTCTACTCAAACGATGCGATAGAAAAACCTTCAATTTATTTAAAACATATTTTTTAGTATTCATAATGTACACCAATTCGTTATAAAGGTTAATCAAAATAGTGATTTGGCATTAAGCTTCGCCTTAATACTGAAATCCAACAATTGAATAAAGTCCCATGTTATGTATACCAGAAAAAAACTTATAAAATTGTTAAGTTTTCTTAAAGTCAGCTCATCCTAGGCATTAACACAACAGTATTACACATGTGTTTGTGCGAATCATAAAACAGACGTAAATCATTAAGAACAAGCATTTTGACATTAAAATAACATTTGACATATTTTCCAAGTGCAATAATACAATCCGTGTACTTCGAACTAATTCACGTACAGGAGTTCTGGGGCCAACGACCGCAGAGTGAAACAATTAAAACCCTGAAAGGACTTTCAGTTCAGCATTCCACGGAATTCGTGCCTTAAAAGGTCCGAATAACGCAATCCCATTGCGCACCTTGAATGTTTGAACAGAACGAAGCCCTTAAAGAATGCGAAATACGGAACCTTATAATGGTCCTTTAACCAGGCACTGATAAAATTTGCAGTAAAAATACCTTATTGAGTATTTATGGTGAAAATATCTCTTCCGCGTGATTGAATGATGTTTTTTACACGCGAAATCGTCAGCGATGCTATGCACGTACTTGCCTTGATAATATCACGACGAAATTACGATTTCATCTCTTTAAATTAATGGTAATCCGGTTAAAAGGGGGATTGCAGGCCGTTTCCTGATAAACTTTTAGTAAATTCCTAATATATCGGAACACGTGTTCATGCACCTGCGTTTGTATTTATAATAAATAATGTAAAAATGTTAGAATTTTTATGAACACGTGTTCCGACATCGTGATAATAATATATTCGTCATATCGTCACATCGTGATAATATATTCGGTTTCCTGATCATGATCGGGAAACCTATCAATTCATTCATCATGTCGGAAGACGTGTTCCGACATAATGATCAAGAAACTTATCAATTCATTCATGAAGTCGGAAGACGTGTTCCGATATCATGATTAAGAAAACTATCAATTCATTCATGAAGTCGGAAGACGTGTTCCGACATCATGATCAGGAAACCTATCAATTCATTCATGATGTCGGAAGACGTGTTCCGACATAATGAGATTCTTAATGAATTAGCAATGCTCATATTTCTCCGAGTAGGAAAGGTACGTAAAAAAACAAGAATTAATTTTGCGTTAAAAGTCAGTTGACAATTTAAAAAATATCGTACAATGATAAAGAGCCTTAATCTTATAAGATTATAACCACTGAGGAAACAAACCGATTGAGGAGCGTTGTGGACCTGAAGTAGGCGCACCTTTTTCTTACTTGTGATGAAATAAATAAAACTTTTAAAAATATTAATCTTTTTTAACAGATGATAAATTTCATTTGCCCATCTGGGGTCTAGAAGTTAAAAAGTCTTATGTACATTTGCGACCTAAGTTTTCCTCCAAATCCGTATAGATTACAATTCCAGTTTAGATTATCTGTTCAGTGGGTATTACCGTATTCTTAAAAATTACAACTATTGCATTTACGCAAGTAAATTTTAGTTATTTGATGAATTAGTGTTATTCAAAATCTATTCATTAAAGATAATATACAGGGGTAAAGTGCGATAACTTCGGGAGGCGATTCAGCACGATGGTAGAAGTAAAAAGAATTGTCTTCTGAAAAATTGTTTCTATGGAAAAATAAATATTCTTCCAAGTAATTTTTTTCAGAGAAGAAGGTATGTTCCAGAGAGGAAGGTACTTTCATTAGTATTGAAACGTTGCTTGAAATGGCTTTAACCGTGTTTGGTGATCAAATCTGAAGATCCAGGTACTCCCTCACTATCTGAGAACATACCTCAATTGAGGATGCCATAGTATGACTGGCTCCTGACGGTTGGGAGCTGTTAGGACTCTTGTGTGGTATTCACATTAAAAAAAAGAATTTGAACATGACATTTTGCACTAATCGATAACAATCATTAAAAAAATAAAATAAAAATGATAATATTAGAAGCATACAATGTCACAAGGTAATCGCGAATGCATTCGGTTTAAGTAAATATATAAATATTTAAACAAAAAAACTGTTTCAACAAAGGTTACACGCTTTGCGTTTATGCATGTTAAAAAGATAAAAGATTGTGGCGTTATCAAGAGTAAACGATAATAATATTATTTTACGTACAAACCTAATTAATAAAATAAAATATAAAATTAATTGATAGGTTCTGCAAAGAGTGGAAAAGTGGGATTCTATGGGCAAACTCCAATTATATTTGGAATAAAAAGCAATCAATTTTGATTCTTCAACTTATCAACTCAATCCCACAAATTTTGAACTAGGTCTTGAATTAAAACTTTGTGTTTGTTTAATTTAGTAAACAAAGGTTTATAACTTATAAAACTTTAACACAGGTACTGTTTCATAAGTAAATTTTCATCATTGTGTAGTGAGCTCAATTAGTAAGTTATGTAAATGTTTTTTTTAAACTAACCCACATCCTGGAGGGGGGCCTGAGACCATGAGGAAAATAATTTCCATCAGGGCCTCTGTCATCTTTTAGGATGCTATGTATAGGGTTTTTTTTAAGAAAAGAAAGAGGAGTTTTTAAAGAAAGTTCTGGGAAGATAAAGGGTATGAGGTGAGGTATAGAAAAACTTATTTTACTATCATTATAAATTTTTGAAATATAGTACATCTTTATAAACAATAGGTAGAAACCACATTCTGTTTTCACCTATTTTAAACATGGTGATCGGATAAATCATCAAAATGATAATTCACCACATCTTTAAAAAGTTATATAAAGTCATGGAAAGTGATGAAACAAAAACTTTATTAACAGGGTTAAGTAGGTTAGATTAGGTTAGGTTAAAAAAATTTTTTTTTCATCGACTTTATTTCACTTTTTAAAGGTGTGTTGAATTGTCAATGTGTTGATTTATCATGGAACCGTTGTGAGGCTTCAGAGAGCAGGAAATCGAAAGAGACGGGGAAGAGGGTGGTTGGGAAGTAGGCACCTGGCTATACAGATCCAGTCAACAAACGCGGATAAAGTCATGAAATGTTTCGTGGCTTTCACAAAGACGTTTCTAAGAGTACCTACTTAACCATAAGAATGTGATTCTCATGTGATTATGAATAATTCATAATATTATAGGTCCATTGTAATTATTCTGATAAATAACACGTATGCATTTATTTCTTATCCAGTTTGTAGTATCCCTGTAGGTACGCAGAACAGGGCGAACAGAATCATACTCAAAGGGTGTACTGTCATTCTCACGCTGTCCCGTTCAATGTATTATCCTGTTCATTTCTATTCAAATTCAAACAAAATGGGAGAATTTTCGCAGAGGTTTTATGTTCTAAGCAGCTTATTTAACCGCTTCTCCCTCGTCTATTATATTAGACGTATATGGGCACAGCTATGTTTTCAAGTGGTGTTCTGTGGTCAATCGATTTTTATTCAATTACCATGGGGATATATACACTAATATGCAGTACCTACCCCGATGTACAGATTGTGCGCACATGTATCCCTACACGTATTACATACGAAGATAAATGAGTATTGCTAATTTATTAAGAATCTCTTCAAATTAATGGTAATCAGGTTAAAAACGGGATTGCAGGCCTTTAACGAATGAATCAACAGGTTTTCTGATAAACTTTTAGTAGAACACGTGTTTCCAAACAATAAACCTGTTAATTCATTCGTTAAAGGCCTGCAATCCTGTTTTAACGGTATTACGAATAATAATTAATAAGATTATCATTTTCCTCCTTGTACTCTTATCGCTGCTCGATGTCTGATGGCTTGCAAATCAAAGAAGATAAGCTAAAACATAAATAATATTTAAAAAAATACCTATTAAGTTAAATTAAATAGGGATTACTCCATAGTGAGATCTGCAAGATTTAAATAGATTACATCGAAGCGATGTCCGAGGTATTTTTCACAAAAAATAGTGCTCTAGAAATGATACCATAGGTAAAATGATTTAAAAAATCTAATAATACCACATTACGTGGGGAATTTTTTGACAAGGCCTATAATGAATTATTATTTATTTACATAAAACAAGTCTTTATAATTACTATGTAATCATAAGTACAATAAATACAAAGAAGAGAGAAGAGAAAAAGGATAACATTGCACAAATTAACATTAAAAGAAAAATAAAGGTTTCAAGCCTTATAATTATTTAAATAAATAGCTTGAACGTTATTTTAGCGCATTGAATAGTGCGCTCTATACTCCACTCAACCAAACTGCATTCAATAAAATAGGGTATTTGCAAAAAAAATGCGCCAGCATCATTCTGGAACCACTAGTGACATAAAGGGTTCAATAATTCCTTTGTTAGTGGCAGGACTTTGGGGGATATATCCTCTATTTTTTCTACTTTACCCCGTTTCGGGTTTAACATATGCATATTGTGCATAGGTTCTGCATGGCCCAGCGGACTCTCCATGCAGAATGGAAAATGCCCATCAGTCGGTTGTTACTTGGGTGCATTGTTGATCAGTTGCACCTTTGTTGCAGTCTGCCAATCTACGGATTGTGCATAACGCAATCACATCTGCCGGGATGATTGATACAATCGTCAGCCTACATGAAGGGTTGATTTCATAATCAGGACAGAATGTGGGTGCTTCTGTATTGAAGGTACCTACACATGGATCAGTGGCGCGCAGTCAAATTCATACTTAATCATGCTAAGAGATACGTTCTGTATGGTTCCATGATAACTCAACACACTTTTAAAAAGTGATATAAAGTCATTAGAAGGGATGAAATTTTTTTTCTTTAACCTAACCTAACCTACTTAACCCAGTTAATAAAGTTTTTGTTTCATCACTTTCCATGACTTAATATAACTTTTTAAAGATGTGATGAATTATCATTGTGATGATTTATCCGGTCACCGTTATGTATCACTTATTACTTGAAAATCATATTTAGTACCTACTTTTTGAAAACTAAACCGAAAAAATACAAAATCGACTTAAAAACTATTTTCTACATCAATGAAATAAAATAATATATGAATCAACAGGAAAATTTATAAAACAACAAGGAGACTTATTATTTTGATAAACTAATGTTTATAAGACAAAGTTTTATGCATAGCACAAAGGATAACAAATTATTATAAGCAATAATTAGTCGCCTAAAATATCAATAAAAATTGAAACTATCTCCCGAGTAACGGCGGCATTTATTTTTACTCGGTAGATATTTTCAATTAGTATTGATATTTCAGGCGACTAATTATTGCTTGTAACAATAAGAAGACATTATGTTGATTGAATTTTAGGCTAGTAAGTAATGTAGCGCTTAATGTGATGTTATGTCCGTCAACATTTGTCGTGATGATAGAAGCTGTAAGGCCGCCCGAAACGATGGCTCAAAGTGAAGGATTTGCACAACGCTTTTTACCAATAAAAATCAATCAGAGATTCTCAAATCATACCCATAAAAGAGACAACATATATTTTTACTTTTCGTTTTAAAAAGAAAGACAAACATTCCCGGGTTACGAATAACCTGACAATATTTGAAAATCTCCTACTACCACCACAGTAAGCTGAAAATGTTGCTTGTGTTGTGATGGAGGACTTAGCCGAGGAATTGAACACACTACGCCCGAGTGGGACCCAAGCGCGATGTCAACTCGGCCACCGACCGGACTATTAAGTATTATTATCAAATTTTACTTGCAATACTCTATCTGATATAAGAAAGAAAAAAACACACACATTTATTATGTAAAACTAGTCAATGTTTTACATAAAATATAGTTCAAAGAAGCGCAACCAGTGAGGAATGGCGCTAACGTCCAAACTTATAGAAAAATGTACCAAGTTAAGAGTATCATTGCATTACCTGTGACGTAGGAGTTAGTAATAATTAGTAGTTAGAATAGCCAGGCGGCCTTAATAGCACTGGAAAGTAACCGATGCGACTCCAGACTGGTGATGGAATGCAGGACTATCCTTATAGAACTGGCGACCATCAATAAAGTAACCCTGCTCTGGGTACCAGGACATAAAGGTATTGAGGGCAACGAGCGGGCTGACGAACTAGCAAGGAAAGGGGCGAAAGCACCACTTGTGGGATCTGAGCCGGCCGTAGGAGTAGCAGCTTGCCACAACAAACTACATATCAAGAGGTGGGTCAAATCCCAACACTGGAAGGAATGGAAGAAGGCACCCGGAATGAGGCAATCTAAAGTACTCATAAACGGACCGGACCCTAACCGAACCAGGCAACTACTCGATATGGACAGAAACTCACTGAAGGAACTGGTAGGACTATTAACGGGACACTGCCATCTCAGGAGACACATGCAACTGTTGGGAGTGGAAAACACCAACATCTGTAGGAAATGTGAAGAGGAGGAAGAGACTCCAATTCACCTATGGTGCCAATGTCCCGCTCTGCTGGGAATAAGGCTCAGATACCTGGGAAGACACAGTGTGGAACCAGAAGACATCGCCACATATCCAATGACAGCCCTGGTGAACTTCATAAAAGGGACCGGGTTACTGGCAAGGGAATGAGGTAAAATGGGAGATAGTACAATGGGCCTATGGCCTAAGTGCTCGCGGGGAACGTAAGTAAACCGCCTCCGACTTTAAAAAAAAAAAAATAGTAAGTAAGATATAGTTAATGGTAGGGAAAAAAGTCTTAAACATTCAATTGGAACCTGTACTTAAGATAATATTATTATTTCCCCGTGAATTGTTTTTACAAGGAACTGTGCGCCACTGATATGAATTGAATAGTCTACTAAATTTCAATGCACAATAGATCTCAACCGGACACTTATCGCAGAAATACGGCCTAATCCAAATGCTGGATGTTGTCAAGCTGCATTTTCTATATAAATACTTATTTAACTCACCAATGAATGGGTCTCGATAAAGCTGAGGTAGTATGTGTAATAACTACCATCATATTTAATAATTAAAGGAATTCAATAACAAATCAAGAAGATTATGATATATTGTTTAAACTACATTAAAACATTTTTATTACAGACTCATCGGAAAAAAATGTGGGTGTTGGTTATTTATACAATATCTACATATATCAATATATTTACAGTACATACACATCTAGGACAACAAAGCAGAAAATCTTTGTACTGGAAGAGCAAAAAATGGCGTCATTAAATTTGCACAGCTTTTTAGAATGGAATTTCTAGTTTAACGCAAATATTTTAGCCCCCGAAGACTGCCAAAGAAATATTAATTTAAAAATTAAATTATTTTTTTTGTTCAAAGCCACATTATAACTGCTAGTAATGAATGTACAAATATGTGTAGATAGCATGGAAAATATACGTGATAATAGGATTGCTTAAAAACATGAAAGAATTACATATGTAAGGCTTACCGACAGGATTACCCTGAAAACTCAACATGAATCAAAAAACAACAGAACATCATATCAAACACGGCCGACAAATCGATCTGTTATACAATTTTTATTGTAGTAACATTAAAGAGTATATGATTGACAAATAAATCGGAATCAAAAGCAAACGAACTTATTTCAGAGTGCAGAATGTCTTTTTAATTTTTTTAAATAGCGGCAATTTCTCATATATATAAAAGTGTTGAAAATTATCATTATATTTTGAAAACATAAGATTTCTATTATTATTTAAATGGCCTAGAAATCAATCAAGCTTTAATATGGAATATTTTTTATATAACCGCACAAGAGTCAAAACTGCTGCCAACCGTTCGCAGGGGAAGGAGATGGGTAAGATGAAGGTGACTAATCATATTTTTTTTATAGTGAGAATATATAAAGACATATCATAAAGTAATAACTGGACATAATCTGCCTCTCTAGGCGAAGCTGTATTGAGGTAAAATATGTTGCAAATTAATTCATATGTTTTGTCTATGGTTTACCCATACATAGCATATAAGTTTTTAAAAACTATTTATTAGTACATCTATACAAAATTATTATATTCTATTGCTACAATTGGGTAAGTTAAGGGCACGAACTTTATTTGTACTTGTTTTGTCGGATAAGTTACTGAAAATTTAGTCACGAAGTTTCATTGTCCAAAAGTTGTTTTTCTTTTGGGCTTAGGTGGCCTTAATTGTTGGGTTTAATTATTCGCTTGCTGGTAACTTGTATGTCATTCATGGTGGAGATACATTACGCTTTACGCATTATGGCTTGGCCTATTTCAACATATCGCTCGCCATATACTACCAATGGGAATGTATGGCGAGCGATGTGATGAAATAGGCCAAGTCACGAGAAAATAGCCCGATTATAGCGTGGTCTGTCACAGGCATTAGTAGGAATTCTTTGAAAAGTTAAGATATTATAACATCTGAGTTTAGATATTAGACACATCTTAAAAATCTCTGGACAGATAGGGTAACTAATTAATAACCCGGTAGATCTTCCAAGCTGCAGCTTGCAGGGTGAAGATTACGCTAATGATAGTGAACCTCCAATAGGAGACGGCACAAGAAAAACAATTTAATATATCAATGAATTTATTTCCTAGTTTTAAATATGTTTGGTTTTGCATATTATTACAATTATGCAAAACATTATTAAATAGTTTTATGAAGGATGAATTGGAAAATTAATGCAATATTCTACGTCGTTCTTAGTTCTCAGTAACGTTGCTATGGACAAACCAGACAAAACTGGCTTACCTAGTGATAAGTGATTATTTATTATAAATGAATAATTTATTCCTTAAGTCTCGACGCAGTAAAAACCTTCATCATGAATTTATTAGTCCCCATAAATCACGGTCAAGATATTGTGGATTTAAAATGATCCGCAGCAACTTATTACTGGATGCGAATTGAAGAAGATATAACCAATTTGAAGAGACGTGTACTTCACAACCTTCATCTTCCTTATCCCACTTCCCTTAGACTCACAATGTACACTAATCGGGGATATATATAACCATTGTGAGAGGCCACCATTAGAAATGGCTAGAACTTGATTTGGACGGGTTTAGTGACTATGATATTTTAATATCCAGGTCATTTTAAAACATGTTAATAACAATGCAAAGGTCAAATGCATCTCTGGAATACATAGTGACAAAGAAATACAAATTTAGATTCAAATCGTCGCAGTGAAAAGATTTTCCATAGTTTCAAATCCTTTGTATTCGCGATTCCGCTCACGTACCACTTCAGGATCAAATGCCCGCATGACGAGTCGGCAGATCGTTTTCCCGGTTACGTCGATGACGTCACACACGCCGCTCTGACGCACATGGCACTTTATTTACAAATATGGCCGACAAGAGTTCAAGCGACGATTATTCACGTACACCCGATGCTCCAGTTAAGCGTATTGTAGATTGTAGTGATGTGCATTCCTTACACTTTGTGTGATATTCTGTGTTGCCGAAGTCAAGTTTCGAGTATGACGCGTATCACGCAAATGTACAATGATGTTTAGTGTAAATCAGTGATTCTCAAAGTAAGCACTATTTCAAGTACGGAGGGCGGTGATGATATTGAATTTATTTTAAAAAATTCTAAGACCGAGTCATGCAATGTCAGGTAGGGTTTGTAAATCCCGCACTTTTTTAAATCCCGCGGGATTTTTTTAAGGGTGAAATAGTGCCAATATTTTTTTATTATTTGGTATCAATTATCTTTGTTACTAGTATATTATAAAAAAAGATAATGAAAAGGTAACATAATTAGTATTTAAAGAAGACTTTAACAAGAAAATAAGATAACAAATATATATAAAACTATTATCACTGACAGGACTCTTCATAGTCATTCGAAATCAATCATTTTTGATACTAATAATATATAAAAATAAATTGAAAACGCAACGTAATAAGTATTTTAAGAAAATTTTGATTTAAAAATAAGTCAACGGACATGTGTGCACAAACGTGCGGCATCGGAAAACCCTCTCTGTGCATTCACACTAGTTGGTAGGAATATCATCAAGATTGTGTGTGCCATCTGAAGTTATCTATTTCCCTTTGGTACTTCCGTTTTCAAAAAGGATATCTCATTCTTCAAAATCGATTTCAGATCTTGATGTTATCCTTTCTTAAATCGAGTTCAGTTCCTCGTTCATTGTAAAAGATTGACTACCGCATATTTGATTTGCGCTCTGCTCATCTGCACTTAAAATATCTTCATATCCTATTGTTCTCATTAAATTTTTTTTAATTTCTTTCCTAATAGCAATGAAAATGGTTGACAGTCACTGTATATATTTTATGCTAACTTTTTACTGCACTGACTTCTGGGCATTCGTGTATCACGTGTTTCGCATCTCGCAAGCATGTGAAAATCAAACGGCATGTTTACGCGCGGGGGGAGTATTAAGGAAAAGTGTTGTGTTTGGGAAGCTCTAGCTTTATACCTTTACTGCACGTTCCTGGATCGTATTATGTTTGAGTTCTTTATTTTGTGCGATTATATGTATCTGAAGAATATAATATGATAGTATGACATCATTATGTTACGGTAATGTTGGTGCAACACCAACATGTCATAACATTGTAAGTGACGATGCTATTTGAAGTAGTGTAAAGATAACGTAAGTATTGAAAGTCTCTCGGGAAATAACAAAGTTGTACGGGACGGCACTGTAGTCGCCGGCCGCACAGACGATATAGCGGGAGTGGCCGGCTGGCCGCTTCGACGCCTTGGAAGGGAAGGTCGGGAAAAGGTAGGGAGAATGTTGAAAAAATGGAAAAAATGGGGAAAAATATGGGGAAAATGCAAAAATGGGGAAAAATGTGGTAAAAAATGGGGAAAAATTACGAAAGGGAAAAATGGGGAAAATGTGGGGGAAAATGGGGAAAAATTTAGGGAAAAGGGAGAAATGGGGAAAATGTGGGAGAAAGGTATAAGGCAGGGGGGAGGAAGGTAGGGGGGAACCTGCGCCCTGACTAGGGACGCTTCGACTATTGTGAAAGTTTCTTCTTGATGAACACCAGGGAGCCGGAAGAAAGAAGAAGGCCAGGTTGAAGTGAAGGTCCAGGGCAGAAGAGGCTTGAAGGCAGTCAGGGCAGTCCAGGAGAGGTGTTGATGGTCCGATCGTTGCTGGCTCTCTGCCGAATTGCACAAGTTGTCCGCCTTTTAAAGGACCAACGGGCCTAGCTCTCCCTTTGTTAGCGACAAATTCCGAGAATTATTTTTGGGTTCCCGGAATTTGTCACAGGAGAGAGCGCCGTTGTTGCGTAACTTGGAAGGGGACGATTTTGACTAGGTCCCTGACTGTTCTTCAAACCACTTTGCCCGGTCATTTTTATTTAAATACATTTTTGTGAGTTTGCACAAATTACATATTAAAAAGGGGAATTGATATCATACATATTAAAAGGGGAATTGAGTTTTGCACAATATTCAATTTTGTGCAAACGGCGAGTTTTGTAAAGGAAACTGCGTTTGCACAATTTCAAACCTTGTGCAAATTTACATATTAGAGAGAAAACATTTATTTAAAGGGGAAGATTTGCACAATATTCAATTTTGTGCAAACGGCGAGTTTTGTAAAGGAAACCGCGTTTGCACAATTTCAAATCTTCATGCAAATCTTCCATGTTTTGTACAGATGATAGGTATTTAATTTATAAGACGGTGTCGGGGGGGTCAAGCCTTTGTTTTTTGTCTATAATGATGACTGCTTGACCCCGTGGTTTTATTTATTAATCAGCAGATAAGATTTATAGTTCTACAAGTTTTACACAGATAAGATTAGGTACAGATTTTGTATAGAGAAATTTGTTGCATAAATTCGAATATGCGCAGAGGTGAGTTTGTAAATGAACTGCCTCTGCGTAAATTCAGATTTATGCAAATTAATTCAAGTCAGTGGAGGTACGTCCGGTACAATTCTCCCCCCGGTGCAGTCACGGCTGCGCCTAGCGGTCCGGACGTGTAGGTCGGCGGCGTCCTCGACGTCCGGTTCCCCTGGGCCGCTGGGGGTTGTGGCTCCCATGCGGCATCCGTGGTCCGGGTGCTGTAGAGGGCGGCGCTGGTGCTGGTGCCGGTGCGGGCGCTGGTGCTGGTGCGGGGAGGATGAGGGCGAGTTTTACAGCCGGGCGGGTGTACGTCCCTGTGGCTGTTTGGACCCGGGCTGTCCTCACTTGGCCATCGGCAGCTGGGATGGCTTCGACGATACGTCCGCGCGGCCAGCTGTTGCGTGGCAGCGCGGGGTCCAAGATGACCACCAAGTCACCAGCTCTGAGGGGGTCAGTCGGGTGGTGCCACTTCTGTCGGGCGCCCAGGGTGGGGAGGTACTCACGGAGCCACCGCCTCCAGAACATATCGGCGAGTTGTTGGCTGATACGCCACTGGCGACGGAGACATACCTCCTCCTCCTTGCTGTCGTAGAGTGACAGATGCGGGCGGTTCCCGGCAGACCCCATGAGAAAGTGATTTGGGGTGAGGGGCTCTTCGTCCCGCGGGTCGACAGAGACATGAGTCAGTGGCCGATTGTTGACCACAAACTCAGCCTCTGCCAATGCTGTGCGCAGGGTTTCCTCCCTTGGCGCCCTCTCCTTTAAGGTGGCGCTCAGGGCTCGTTTTACCGAGCGCACCAACCTTTCCCAGGCTCCCCCCATGTGGGGACTTAGGGGGGTGATGAAGCGCCACTCGATGCCCTTGGTAGCCATGGCGTCCGTCATCCTGTCATCCTGCTGCAGGGCTGCCGTGGCATCTCGAATTTCCGCGTCCGCACCACGGAAGTTTGTCCCGTTGTCTGAGTACAACACCTTGGGCTGACCTCTTCGGGCGGTCATCCGTTGTAAGGCCATAATGGCCGAGTCGGCAGACAGCGAGACCGCTAGTTCCAGATGGATGGCGCGGGTGGAGAGGCAGGTAAATAGGGCTCCATAGCGCTTCTCCCGATGTCTGCCGACGGTGACCTCCATTGGCCCGAAGTAGTCCAGTCCGCAGTGTGTAAAGGGGCGGACGTGGTGAGCCAGGCGGGTCGGCGGGAGAACCCCCATCAGTGGAGGAGAGGGCTTGCTCCGTCGTAAGCGGCAGGTGGGGCATTCATGGCTGATTTTCCTGCTGATGGTACGGAGGCGCAGGATGAAAAAGCTGCACCGGATCTCGGCCACAGTTTTCTCCGTGCTTGGATGGTCCGCCTTTTCATGGTAGTGGCGGATCAGCAGTCGGGCGTATGGATCGGAGCCATCCAAGATCACGGGGGTCTTCGCCACGCTCGTGCTTCCAGTGAGCTCCCTCAGCCGTGAGCCCATCCGCAAAACGTCATCAGGTCCGAGGAAGGGGGCCAAACTGACGAGACGACTGGCGGCAGGTAGCGCCTGGCTGCGACGGATGGTGTGCAGGTCAGTGGAGAAGGCGTCTTCTTGGGACCTTCTCACCCATCTGCGCTCAGTCTCCGTCAGCTCGTCTGCTCGTAAGGAGCCTTCAGGGGGTCGGCTTGGGCCCGTCCGACAGCGCCTGATGAAGCGTAGCACCCACGCTGTAGCCCGGATCAGCCGGTGCCATGACGAGAACCTCTCGACCAGAGGTAGGGCCTCTCCGGCTGTGGTGATGTGCCCGACGTAGTGTCGGGGCCGGGTCTCGAGGGTCTGGTCGTCTGGCTTTGTGAGGGTGCGCTCCTTTGGCCAGTCGCTCTCCGGTGTGGTGAGGAAGGCGGGGCCGTTGAACCATCTTCCTTGGAGAGACAGGTCGGGCAGCTCCAAGTCCCGGGTGCCGATGTCGGCCGGGTTCTGCTTGGTGGGGACCCACCTCCAATTGGCTATGGAGGTGAGTTCATCTATCTCGCCCAACCTGTTGGACACGAACGCAGAGTATGTGCGTGGATCGGTGCGTAACCAGCACAGCACTGTGGTCGAGTCCGTCCAGAAGATGGTTGACGCTATCTTCGCTTGGCTCTCCAACCGGATGGTTCTGGCCAATCTAGCCGCCATGAGTGCGGACTGCAGCTCAAGGCGGGGTATGGATAGCGGCTTGAGAGGTGCCACCTTACATTTGCTGGCGATGAAGGTGGCTTTTAGGGTGCCCTGCACTTCCTCCACGAAGTAGGCGACGGCACAGCAAGCTTGCTCCGAGGCGTCGCAGAAGAGGTGCAGGGTCACGCTGCTTGACCTCTGTCGGAGCGACCGTCGTGGGATGGAGACGCTGCTTTCCTGGAGCAGGCTCATCCAGTCCCTCCAGCGTTCAGCGTGCTCCGAGGTGATGTGGTCGTCCCATCCAACGCTCGAACGCCACACGGCTTGCAGTAGGATCTTCGACCGTATGGTGAGGCAGGAGACGAAGCCCACCGGGTCGAAGATCTTCATGACGATGGAGAGGAGCTGCCGCTTTGTAGGCCGTGTGGCTTCCTCTAGACTGGCCGCTTCCAGGAAAGTGTAGATGAAGCGGTCGGTAGATGGGTCCCACACCAGTCCCAGGACCCTCTCGGTCTCGCTGCTCCCGCTGCTGATAGCTACCGTGGAGGTGGCGCGGTCTTCAGGGGGCACATCGGCGATGGCGTCCAGGCTGTTTGAGGCCCAGTTCGTAAGGTGGAACCCTCCCTTTGCAAGGAGGGCTCTTACGTCTCGGACTAGGGCAGCAGCTTCGTCAGGGTTGTCCACTGCGTCCAGGTAATCGTCCATGTAAAACCGTGAACGAATGGCTGCTGCGGCGGCCGGGTACTGGTGCTCGTACTGACCGGCCACCCTGTCCCGCACGTACTGGGCACTGCTGGGCGAGCAGGTAGCCCCAAACATCATGGACGCCAGCTGGTAGGTGTCCGGCTGTTGCCGGTCCGGCGACCTCCACAGGTAAAGTTGCGAAGACTGGTCCTCTTTCCTGATTTGGATCCTCAGGAACATCTCCTGGATGTCGGCGGCAATGGCTATACCGCCTTCCCGGAATCGGAGGATGTTCCCCAGGAGAGAGGACAGCAGGTCAGGGCCAGTGAGCAGTTGGTCGTTAAGTGACGTCCCTCGGCACCGGCTGGCGGCGTCGAACACAACCCTTATCTTCCCTGGCTTGTTCGGGTTGGTGACGGCGAAGTGGGGAAGATACCACTTCCGTGGGGCAGGGAGCGACGCCTCATTGGGGGAGAGGCGTCTGGCGTAGCCTTTGGTGACAAGCTGCGTCATTTTGTCATTGTACGCCGCTGCCAGGGTTGCGTCCGCTGCGAGCTTTTTCTCGAGGGACTGGAGCCGCTTCAGCGCACACTGCCGGTTGTCGGGTAGTGTGGCGTCAGGGTGTCTCCACAGGAGGCCAGTTTCCCACCGCCCAGAAGGTAGGGGGCGGGTGGTTTCTGCCATTAATGCCATGGCCTTTGTGTCCATGGCATTGACTCTCGCCGCAGACGTGACGCCGAGGGAGTCGACGGCAAAGTTGGATGTTACCAACTCCCTCAGGCGGGCATCTGCAGCGGTCTCCGACTGGAGGGCCAGTGTGGTAGCTGGCCCGTCATTGCTGAGGCTTGAGCCTCCGTGGGCGATCCACCCCAAAGCGGTCCGTGACACTATTCGAGTAGTGCTATTCTCACGGACCTCTCTTGACACGATAAGGTGGGCATTATCCTGCCCGATCAAGAGTTTTGGGGTGACGCGTCTTCCAGGAACGCGCTGCTCCGGCAGGCTCAGGTCAGCTACTGTGTGGGCGGTGATGTTGAAGGTGGGCTCCAATCCAGCGCCCCGGATCGTCAGCTTCACGCGTTGGGAGCGGGCGTCGGAGGTACACATCCCCTTCGCTCCGTGCAGCCGCAGACTGTGGACTGGGCCGCGTGCGCCGATCTGCGTTGCGGTGTCAGCGTCGATGAGGGTGACGGTGGATCCCTCATCCAGAAGAGCGAACGTTGACAATTCCCCGTCCGTGGGGCCCCGCAACACAACCGGCACTATTTTTAGCAGCACGCGGCTGTCCACTGTCTGGCGTCACAGGTTCACCTCCGCGACCGTCTCCCGGTGGAGCAGCCGATGATGCGGGTAGCGGCACTCACCCACACCACACCACACTGTCTCCTTGCAGTCCCTGGAGTGGTGCGCCTCCAGGCACTTGCGGCACAGATTGTTAGTGCGGACTGTCTCCCACCGGAGGGAGAGCGGTTTGGCAATAAACTCGCGGCACTCCCGAGTTCTGTGTGGCTCACCGCACTGAGCGCACGCACTTTTCACTTTGTTTTTGTTTATTGTTCTCACTACGGGTGGTGGTGGGCGGTTGGCCTTCCCCTCTGGCGGTGTGGCCACAGCGTTGGCCAGCACGTGCTCCCGGCGCCCTTTGCCGGATCTCAAGGGATCCACCATCCCGCTGACCGGGATCACGCCGGCGACGCCCCTCAAAAATGCTGCCAACTGGAGGATGGTGGACTGGGTTGTTTGCCCCAGCATCCGCAGCTCCAGCAGCCAGGCCATCCTTAATGTGCATGGCATCTTGGCAGTGATGTCGGCCAGCAGGGCGGGGTTGGTGAGGTAGCCTCCCGTCCTCAAGTCCCGCAGGGAAGCCACCAGGTTCTGGATTGTCCCGGAGAAGTCAGCAATCTCCTCCAAGGTGGCTTCGGCAGACAGGAAGGGCAGCTTCCTCACCTTGTCCAGCATCAGGTTCGCTATCGAACCCGATCCGCCGTACCGCTCCTCCAGGGTCGAAATGATTTCGGGCACGCGGTCCGGGTTCAGTAGGAGCGAGTATACGTTTTCCCTCGCCTTCCCCTTAAGCGCACGCTGCAATCGTATAAGATTCTCGCTCAGCGTGAGCTTGCAGGTCGAGGTGGATTGCTCGTACTGCGCAATCCAGGCCGGCCATTCGAGGGGGTCGCCTGAGAATATGGGGAGGTCCTTGGCGGTGGACTGCCGGGCAATGAGGGCGGTCATCCGAAGGTCCTCCTCTACTGAGGGACGAGGGCTGTCCTGGGCACGCGTGGAGCGGATGGCGTCAGCCAGCAGGGTGCTCAGCTGTGCCAGGAACGGGTCGGCGCCTTGTCGGACCCACTCGCTGGTGTGATGGGCAGTCTCATCGGCAGTCGGCTGCGGGGGAAACAGCGGCGAGAAGCTCTGAGATGAGGCGCCAGGGTAACCGGCAGGTGGTGCGCCAGGGTAGGCACCAGGATGCGCTGCAGCGGGCGCAGCAGGGGGCCCGCCCCCAGGGTAGGCGCCAGGATGCGGAGCAGCGGGCGCAGCAGGGGGCCCGCCAGGGTGCACGGCAGGGTAGGCGCCGGGATGAGCACCAGGGGGCGCGCCAGGGTGCTCGCCAGGGCAGGCACCAGGATGTGCAGCAGCGGGCGCAGCAGGGGGTCCGCCAGGGCGCTCAGCCGGGTAGGCAGCGGGATGCGCACCAGGGGGCGCGCCGGGGTGCTCGCCAGGGCAGGCGCCAGGATGCGCAGCAGCGGGCGCAGCAGGGGGCCCGCCAGGGTAGGCGGCAGGGTGCGCACCAGGGGCCGCACCAGGGTAGGTGGCAGGGTGCGCACCAGGGGCTGCGCCAGGGTGCTCGCCAGGGCAGGCGCCAGGATACGCAGCAGCGGGCGCAGCAGGGGGCCCGCCAGGGTAGGCGGCAGGGTGCGCACCAGGGGGCGCACCAGGGTAGGCGGCAGGGTGCGCACCAGGGGCCGCACCAGGGTAGGCGGCAGGGTGCGCACCAGGGGCCGCACCAGGGTAGGCGGCAGGATGCGCACCAGGGGCCGCACCAGGGTAGGCGGCAGGGTGCGCACCAGGGGCCGCACCAGGGTAGGCGGCAGGATGCGCACCAGGGGCCGCACCAGGGTAGGCGGCAGGGTGCGCACCAGGGGCCGCACCAGGGTAGGCGGCAGGGTGCGCACCAGGGGCCGCACCAGGGTAGGCGGCAGGATGCGCACCAGGGGCCGCACCAGGGGCCGCACCAGGGGCCGCACCAGGGTAGGCGGCAGGGTGCGCACCAGGGGCCGCACCAGGATAGGCGGCAGGATGCGCACCAGGGGCCGCACCAGGGTAGGCGGCAGGATGCGCACCAGGGGCCGCACCAGGGTAGGCGCCCAGGTGGGTGCCAGGGGGGTCCGCCCCTGGCAGGTACTGCGTCGCGGTGGGGAGGGCTGCGAGCAGCACAGCGAGCTGCCTGCTCATTGTCCGGTTCGCCTTCCGGAGCTGCCTGACCGTGTCCTCTGTTGTGATTGAATCCTCCTCTGCATCGGAGGACGGTGCGCTGTCAGGGCCGGCAAAGTGAGTGTCAGCAGGGCTGGCAGCGCGTGGGGCGGCAGGTCCGGATGGGTCAGGGCCGGCAGGGTGAGGGCCGGCAGGGTGAGGGCCGGCAGGGCCGGCGGGGTGAGGGCCTGTCACCAGCTCCACGTCGGGTTGTGAATCTGGGGTGGAGGCTGAAGCCTCGCGGCCACTCCGCAGGGACGGCATCTTGGGACGTCACTGGAAGGCGTGAAGGAGTGAAGGCGTGAAGAGGCGATCGCGGCTCGAAGGACCATGTACGGGACGGCACTGTAGTCGCCGGCCGCACAGACGATATAGCGGGAGTGGCCGGCTGGCCGCTTCGACGCCTTGGAAGGGAAGGTCGGGAAAAGGTAGGGAGAATGTTGAAAAAATGGAAAAAATGGGGAAAAATATGGGGAAAATGCAAAAATGGGGAAAAATGTGGTAAAAAATGGGGAAAAATTACGAAAGGGAAAAATGGGGAAAATGTGGGGGAAAATGGGGAAAAATTTAGGGAAAAGGGAGAAATGGGGAAAATGTGGGAGAAAGGTATAAGGCAGGGGGGAGGAAGGTAGGGGGGAACCTGCGCCCTGACTAGGGACGCTTCGACTATTGTGAAAGTTTCTTCTTGATGAACACCAGGGAGCCGGAAGAAAGAAGAAGGCCAGGTTGAAGTGAAGGTCCAGGGCAGAAGAGGCTTGAAGGCAGTCAGGGCAGTCCAGGAGAGGTGTTGATGGTCCGATCGTTGCTGGCTCTCTGCCGAATTGCACAAGTTGTCCGCCTTTTAAAGGACCAACGGGCCTAGCTCTCCCTTTGTTAGCGACAAATTCCGAGAATTATTTTTGGGTTCCCGGAATTTGTCACAGGAGAGAGCGCCGTTGTTGCGTAACTTGGAAGGGGACGATTTTGACTAGGTCCCTGACTGTTCTTCAAACCACTTTGCCCGGTCATTTTTATTTAAATACATTTTTGTGAGTTTGCACAAATTACATATTAAAAAGGGGAATTGATATCATACATATTAAAAGGGGAATTGAGTTTTGCACAATATTCAATTTTGTGCAAACGGCGAGTTTTGTAAAGGAAACTGCGTTTGCACAATTTCAAACCTTGTGCAAATTTACATATTAGAGAGAAAACATTTATTTAAAGGGGAAGATTTGCACAATATTCAATTTTGTGCAAACGGCGAGTTTTGTAAAGGAAACCGCGTTTGCACAATTTCAAATCTTCATGCAAATCTTCCATGTTTTGTACAGATGATAGGTATTTAATTTATAAGACGGTGTCGGGGGGTCAAGCCTTTGTTTTTTGTCTATAATGATGACTGCTTGACCCCGTGGTTTTATTTATTAATCAGCAGATAAGATTTATAGTTCTACAAGTTTTACACAGATAAGATTAGGTACAGATTTTGTATAGAGAAATTTGTTGCATAAATTCGAATATGCGCAGAGGTGAGTTTGTAAATGAACTGCCTCTGCGTAAATTCAGATTTATGCAAATTAATTCAAGTCAGTGGAGGTACGTCCGGTACAAAAGTCATAGGATCAAGGAATCAGAATGAGGTTGGAAACATGATAAATATTAACCATACACGATACTATTAAGTTAGATAACATACAAAAAGATAGAGAAGTGGTTTTCACATAACATGTTTTATAATTGGTATTTTTATATCCGAAATCATGTCGGTGTCCCAGTGAAAGCAACCCAGAGGCAGACCAAGGAAGAGATGGACAGACTGCGCAGAAGAGAATTGGAGCAGGAAAGACTTGAGGTCTGATAGTGGAGAACAGTATTTGGTGTAGCGCAGTTAATAAGTTATTTTTGAAGTGAAACTTCTTTACGCGCGTCATGCAATTTCGAGGACCGGAGTAAAACCGACTCATGACCGAAACGAAAATGCGGGTACCCCCACCACCGATTAAAGTTCATTTGATCTAGTCAAATGTTTAAAACTACAGCACTTTTGCCTGGAAAATAATTAGCACAATAATAATAGTGTAACGCATAACAAGTTATAATAAACGCCAGTATAAACATGCCACCAATTTAACATCGGTTATAGTAATAGACAATATCAAATCATAGAAACGTGAACAAACCAACTTGCGTAGAGCGCGGGAAACCGCGAGACCGTCCCACTTTCGAAATTTTGTTAATAGATGAATCTGACCGTATGCAGGCAACTCGCATTGTAATATCACTTAACTTAACTATTTATCCCAAATCGCGTAAACAAAAGTTCAGCCGGTTTCAAAAATTTAATATTTTGCTACACTATTTAGGTAGACACAAATGTGTTTATAATTTACCCACCTCATTCAATTTTAGCGTCGATATGGCGATTTGTTTAAGAATGAACATTCAGTTCCTGTGCAGAAAAGTCCCACAATGAGGAGCGCGGAAAAACCCATGCCTTACTTTAGCGAACTTTTCTTTTCTGAGCATGGTCTGGTTATTTCAATGTGCGCTCTTCGGTGGTCAATATACGACTGATGTTAGTTTATTTAAAAATTCATAGTATTCTAGAACGTTCCGGGTGCCAAAAAATGGTCACGTGGTTTGCCTCCAGCTCGTCGAAATGATACCAAGATTTATTGTTAGGGAAAGTCTATTGTAATGAATATTTAGGATTATTGTCTAAAAGCCTAGTTTTTTTAATATAGGAAATAGTATTTGGTTGAAATATGTATTTACAAAGTCGCAAAAAGTCAAGGTTCTTGATAAATCTTAAAGAGCGAGTTTTATAACCGTGTTTACGACAATATAATATTATATTGTGTGTGGAATGTGATGAAAATTAGCTAAATAAAACATGACCATAAACGCATTATTACCAACCGTCAAAAATGTTAAATGCAGTCACAAAGCTCAACGAGAGATTATAATATATGATGACAAAAGGGAAGAGGTTAGTTCAAGCGCAGCTCAGACAATAACAAGAGAACGTGTTTATCTATTTGTTTACTTGACTACGTAATGCGGATTCAGTCGTAGTAATAAAACGCCTTAATAATGAAGTGCGCGCGCCTTCTGGACTACCTCCTATAGTATCTAGACACGTGGTGTTACATTCATTCATAAAACCGGCACAATTATGATGACGGAATGGGCGAAGCGGTGCAAGGGTGGTTGGGGTTGGGGTATGGTGGGGGTGCGGTTGTGGGGGTTGGGAAGGAATCACCCCCGGCATTGTTTACGCACACCCAACCCCTTTCTTCTCGCCGGGACCCGGACGTAGCGAAATAAGAATTTGTTGGCGCCGTTGTTCATTTGAATGCATTATATAAGTTGACTGAAGATAATTAGAGCATGATAAAGTATGAGGTAGAAAAGAAAATAATAATTCAAGTTCTTAACACTTCAGGCTAATTTTCATGCTTTTGGGAACAACTCGTATTGTTTCACAGAATTCGTTGAGCAATTTAATTACAAAAAACGTAAAGTGATCCACTCAATTTTCGCAATAGAAAATACATATGTTTATTTATAATAATACAATTTGAAATAATCTTTCAAAAACCGTTTTCAGTTTTCGCACATGTTCAGGAATATTCCATTAATTTGAGCATTTTTTGCTTCTTTGCTCAAACGGTATTTAATCTTCTTTTTATTGTTATCAAATACATTTGTAGAACTACAATTTAATTTTAAAGGAAAGGATTATTTATACCAAAATATTTATATGTTATTGTGGTGAAGTCACATACAGATGATATATTTATAGTATTTTTTTACAGGTAAATTATATACAATGATAATGTTTTGCTTTTATTGTTATTAAGTGTTATAATATAATTTTATTGTTTAAATTAATTTGGTGTTTCCAAATTAATAATTCGGAAGAAGTAGGGATTTTTCTGTGTAAATTATAACTTGTATAATGGTCTATAGTTATATAACATATCTAGGAGTGGCGAACAAATTATATTATTTTGTTTAATTGTTAAATCAACTTTGAGGTTATTCGATTTTTTACTTAATTTCCAACTGATATAAAAGGTTTAGTTTACGGGCTTTATTTTATACATATGTAACAGAGATGACTTATTTGATGAATTTTATTTAGGAGATGTTTGGCAAATTGCAACTCGGTGACCGTCAGCACCAAAAACTCTCAAACTGTAAGCTTTGGCAATCTGAAATTTGCATTTCTTTTAGTGATAATGTAACTTTTGCTTTCAGCTTACACTGTCATTCCCAGAAGAGTCTTGAAACCAGTGGCGGCTCGTGACTTTTGGGTGTACTAGAGTGCTAATATTATAAAAAATTGCATTTCTGATGTTGTTATAGCTGAAAACGATTTTTTGTGTGAAGATTTTCAGGAAATTTCAGTATAGCCGTGTGCCGCACGGAATTCCTGAAAATCTTCATACAAATCAATTAAAAAAATAAATTAAAAATCGTTTTCAGCTACAACAACATCAATTAAGCCATTTTTTGTAATATTAGCACTCTAGTAACCCAAAAGTCACGAGCCGCCACTGCTTGAAACTTGCACCAGTCGAGTGGTAACTACCGTTGACAAATAAAGTGCATTCCTTGTTTGAATAATGCACCTAAATACCAGATTGATATAACGGATTAGCGCGTTTAACTGATTATACTGAAGAGATAAGATTGTCTACATGTGGGCAAGTTTATCGATAAATTATCTATGTTGTGTCTTTCTATATAAATAAGGTATTATCGATTATTTGCTTTATCTGAAAATAAAGCATTTTACGATTACGATTACGATACAAATTTTCATAAATATTTTTTTTTATTTGAGTTTATTTAGGAAACATATACGAATTCATTTAAAATAGAATAAATAATAAAATAAGCTAGTTAAATTCCAATTACAATATTTTTACGGGGTTAGATAAGGGAGGAAGTAGATATTAAAAGTAATAGTTGAATAAAAATGAATAAAAAAGTAAATGAACAATAAATATATAATTGTTTTGGTTTAAGTACATTGGGAGGTTAATATGATTTTAAGCGTTTAAATGGAACAGTGGAAAATATCGATATTTTCCATTATATTATTTTGATAATCATCTTATCTCTTAGGGAATCGTACGATTTGAAGATATGTCCGAATAAAGGTAGAAACACACTAGGTCGGATTAATACGTTTCTAGGTCATCGTGCACACTGGTTCTACGCACGCAACGCGTGACTTTTGATATGTTAACATACAGAGCTCCGGGCTAAAAGGCCCCTTTCTCTTTCATAATTAATTTATAATAACGATTGTTGGAAAAATATGTATATGAGGTTTTTTAAAAATTATTAATTGCAAAGGAACATGGCTGCAATATATGAAACGCATTTGACCACGTGACAGGAAGTGGTCTTTGATTCAAGTACGCGGCACGCAGGCGCGTCAATTGATTTGACGTTTATTTTTTAGGTTACGTTTATGTGTTTCACTTTTCAGCAGACGGAATTCGTAGCTTTGTCATGTCTCGCGATTCAGGGAGCGAATTGTAGGGCGATTTACTTAGTTTATTATGTTACCAAGTCAAATGTCAAAACAAACAACCATAGATATCCCAAACATCATAGTAGATGCATAGATAATACCACTCGTAGATGTTAAATCAATTCGTCGGAGGCGTGACGCCACTCCCACCATCTTTACACGTCCCAAGCCGATCTGGACAACACAGAAGCGTGGGTTTGCGTTGCGTGTGTCTTTTTAAAGCATCTATTTCCATAGCCAATGTATTATTGTAATATGTCCAGATATCTTAATGCGCTGCTTACGTAGCGTACGTCGACCCAGTGTATTTCTACCTTAAAATTTTTTGTGCGTATTTAAATTTTTAATGTTGGGTATAAAATAAGGTAAGCGGTCTGACAAGGGCAACGAAATGCAATACTTTCTGATAGAACTGGTGAGTCAATAATCTTATACAGAAATAGTATCCATATTATTATCTCTTTTCATGGCATATCATCTTATATTTTTGTGCTAGGATGAAAAGCAGCGTCAGCCTTTTCCTGAACATTTATAAAAAATATTGATTTATTTAGTGTTTTAGCGTCCTTTACATGATTTTGTTCACTACAAACTCACACAAAATAGATCTTCCTGAATATGTCTTCCTGCCGATCCTCCTACACTTTTTAATTTCACTACTATAAAGAAAAATATGTCAACCCACCACGCAAATTAAAAAAATATATGAAAAATACTCGGCGGGATGGCATATGATAATATTGTTGTTTACCCTACCCTAACGATTTAAGTAACACGTGTCAACTTTATATTGGCGTGGGATGATATAACCGGATAAAGCGGAGTGCAAGGAATTATTGCATTTCCTACAAAATAGCCGCTTGATTTCCCCACGGGCTGAGGTGGTTTTGGTTTCAGGCAGCGTGGGCCGGCACGGGATGGGCTAGGTGGTGGTGTGGGGAGGGGTGGGGGTTGGGGAGGTTGCAAACGGCATTCCCTACCCCGGCTATGCAACAGGTTGCCCGGAGATACGACGAGGTTGTGTTGCTCCACGCGCTACGAATAAACACCGTAGTACGATAATGTAGTACGTAGTACACAACAACACGACACGAGGCGGAGAACTCGGGAGATGGAGATGTCCCCTTATCAGTCTATGATACTCGGGTACTTCTAAATGGAATCGGTCGGATATCGGATATACCTATATAAAAAGTAGAAATACAAAATGTTGGATTCAGTCGTTGTCGTTATTTGATAACCCATTATTGGAGAAGAAAAATTGGAAGAACCTGATCATCAGCCGTAGCTAAGACGTAGTGTTTAAAAATTTACACAACTGATATAAAACCATTTAACATGCATTAATGGTTGTTTATTAGTTGTGTAAAATTAGCAACACGTTTATTAGTAAGGCCCAAGGTAATTAATTAATAGGAATAAAATCAATATTGTTGTTTGTAATGGAATGTCGATTTCTTTATTTCTTAATAATACAAGATTTTAAATTATAACAGTACGCAAAATAAATATTTTTTCCTAATTATTCAACTATTCCATAAGGTGAGCTCCAGGAGCTCGTGTTTATGGGAGGAGTAAGTATATACAGAACGAAAATAATGCTTAAAAGGCAATATGTAAACAATATTCAAAGTATATTGTCGATTTAAAGTATATAAGTCGATACCATGACCTGTTCAGAGTACCCAAAGGCAAAATCGACGTCTTAGAAAAGCATAGCATGACGAGGGGAGTGGTGCTATTGAACGAACTAGCAAAGAATTTAAATGTAAGTGACTGTTCTCTAAATGACCTAAAACAATTATTGAAGAGTCACTTAGCTAAATGCTGATGTGATATAAAATTGTACTGTATTATATGGTAAAGTTGTACTGTAACTGAAATGAATGTTCTGTTGTAGAATAAAAAAATAAATAAAAAACAATAATAATATTTAAATACCTACAAACGTAATTCAACATAAAAATTAACATAATACAATCTTCAAATAAACTACAAACATAATTTACAACTATAGAGAATTAACATATAACAATAGCCAAAATTAAAACTCAATATACGTATAGTTAATCTATACTATCTCGCCAATTAGGTTCTTAAATATTTTTACCAACAAGTCCCGAGGTGAATTTTGTGATGATTGGTACATATTACTTATTTTTGAAGTTGTCGTTAAAAGTACTATTATAGAAACTAGATTAAGTTATCTTTGAAATATTTGCATTTGAAAATACCTTGATCTTTCTAAAAACAATTTTTTTACATCAAACATGAAAATGTTACAAAAAACTTTGTATGACATTTTCACTCGGAATGTCCATAATTTTGAAAGAATTCGATATTTACTAAACATATTCCTTTTGTGTAGGTAATTAGTAGTAAAACTGTCACTTCATTTTTATGCCATTTACACAATAAAAAATTATAAATAAATTTACTGCTAATGAAAAAATGCAGACAATTCTTAATCATGCACTTAAACAATTTAAAAATATATATCTATGTAATAATGTATAAATATTTGATACAAACTGTGAATAATAATAATTTATCTTTCCAATGACGAACATATCACATATCTACGCATTATAGAAAAAAAGATAAAAATACTTTTATAATGTATTGACGCCCCGGTCAGATCTGTCCTTCAGAGGCTATAATGGATATGCTGTTTACGGCTAGTAATGTCCTTCCGACGCTTGAAGGACTAGTCTAGATTAAGTATACGTATATTAAGGGCAAAATATATAATTATCCAATTTCAGGGAGTTAATTTGCTTTTTGAATTGTTCATATTTTAATGTTTCGGTTACATTAATTTTGTTTACGGACAATAATGTATTGTACCATTTCACACCTAAAAACAAGCTGAGCCGTGATGTTCTTAGCATCGTTCTTTTTTTTGGTTAATAGAATAACCCAATCTAGTGTTGCGCACTTGTTGTGATCTTTTTATTTATTTATTAACGCCCTTTTTCGGGGCTTTTACATGAGAATATTAAGAAATATACATTATTTATTGTACATAACTGAATTGCTTCATTAACAACATTTTATATTTGTTTAAACATAAATTGAAGATGTCCAATGTTATTTTGGCAGTATCAATGCCTGTATTATGTTTGTATTGTTAGTACTTCTAACTTTTTTTGAGAATTTAAAGCGAGTGTTTTACTATATTCAACGCAGAGGCGTGCGATGGCTGACGTTTGTGGGCGTTGTCGAAAATTATATTCTAAATATATATCAAACCAAGAATTGTTTAATATTCTCCATGATTGTCATGTTTGTATAAAAGTTTATGGAAGCAGGAAGAGATCAGAAACAAGCGCGAAAGAAGGAAAAAAACATTTCGTGTCGATTCTTTGTTTAGTCGAAAAAAGTTTTTTTTCAAAATTTTGTTGATTGTGCAAAACAATGTTTGAATACACATTTTAATATTTAAAAAATATTATATTTGCATTTAAGTACACAAGAACGCGCATACTAAGATGACAGTTCTGAAATACAATAAAAGCGTTGCAGACGTTCAAATATTTAGTAATATATAGTACTCAAATAAATTATGTATGTCTTATAATATCATACAAATATTATCTCAGTATGAATACATACACAGATATCAAAGGATAGATAAAGCAGCATCTGACGGCCTCCGTGATAGAGGGGTAAGGCTCAGCAAATCCTGTGGTCGCGTGTTCAAATCCCGGCGTGCGAAAAATATTATTCGATAAATTTGTATTATTTCACGATTTATTCATTTAACATAATGTAAAGCGTATTTAGAGTGGAAGATACTCTCAGTATTGCCATGGTGTAAGACCACAATTCGAAACTGAAACGTTGCTTGAAATGTGTTTGTATCCAGATCTGAATAGACAGGTTCTCCCCCTCTTTCCTCTTCTCCATTTCCTTCCTCTACCCACTCCCTTCAGCTTCACAACATACTGGGGATGCCATAGTCTCACTGGCTCCAGATGGTTGGGAACATTTGGGAATCTTGTGCAGAATTCACATTAAAAAATACATTATAATTAAACCCTACATCATTTGGTCATTCTTCAAGTCGTAGATACTTGCAGTATCGCCCTGGTAAGTCCACCATTCAGAATCGAAGTGTATTGCTTGAAAAAGTGTATTGGCATTCGCCGTGTTTGGTTAGCTGATCTAAACAGTCATGCACTTCCTAATCTTCATCTTCCCCGTCGTTCCCCTCCCCAATAACTTCAGCCTAACAACAAATAAGAAAATAGAAAAGAAATACAAGAAATAAGACATATATTTAAAATAATATTTTCTATATGCAGTGTTTAAATTGTCGCTATAATAAAAAAAAATTGGGGGTGTCGTAATCCCACCGGCTTTCGGCAGTTGGAACTCTTGTGAGGTGTTCACATAACATATCCACTCGGACATAAAGATATGTATAGTTTAAAGTCACTGGTTATAAGTGTTAGTTTAAATCACTAGACATTAATACGTTATAAGTCTAAATGATAAGAATAGGTTAAATGTATAAATTAAGTTGTAAAGCGCCCTTGAGGTGATTTTTTCACGAGAACTAATCATTCTCATTATTATTACCTTCCACTCGACCGAGATTTACAGTGGGAACAAAAGGCTGTTTTTTGCACAATGTGACAATTACAAATCGAAAACCTGAGCTGATGTGTCCTGCGCATTGAGTAGATTAACATGTTATAATTTAGATAAAAAGACATACCAAAAATATCGATGACTGGTGACGGGCTTCGGTGCGATAAATTAACCAGCTGATATTTGATTAACCCATTGAAGAAACTTGTTTACCTGCAACAAACAGAAACATTTAATCTCGTGTCAAATTCACAGACGGACACAATAATACAATTTAGTCGCCTAATATAAAAAAAAAGATAAAGGTGAACGCTGCTTTATTAAATAATTTTGTATTAAATTCTCAGAATGTTGAAACATTTGGGTGTGAGGAGAGGTACTTCAGATAAATGATAATTGATACCACTTTATATTAAGGCTCAGTAGTAAACGTTCAAAAAGAAGAAGAATATGGTTTGAAAGGGAGATATCATGTAAATACGATGTATCTTAGAGAGAGCGCGCTAATATCAAAAAAATGATCATAATTAATCGGCGTAAGCAAAAATCTAATATATAAAGATGATTGGCAAGGAATTGATTTGTATACAAATAAACAGTTTTATTCCGAGGTTGATGAAAATTTGCACACGTGACCTTCAAAACAAGAGGAAGGTCACAGTCTAAGTCTGAATTTTAAAGACTATGTGAAGCACGACTCATTTAAAATTGAGTGAAAATCTCTCGGTAAATGTATTAAGTAGCATTTACAGAAATAAAGTGAAAATTTTCACACATATAACATGTTAAATAACAGAAACAGATGTACTTTTTATATTTTTCTATGTAGGGAATTTCATAAAATTACTTTTCAGCTCGACCAATGTAAAGAGATTATCATAAAAAATAACTTTTTGTCCAGGAAAAATTAGGTTGTATATCGGTAGAAATTCGGAATGCGGGGATGAGTTTAATTATTATCATTATTTATTATGGGAATATATTATTATAAGGAGTGTTAAAAACTAATGATAAATTCAATAAGTAGTTAAGCTAGAAAAAATTCAACGAAATAAAATTCTGTAAAAAGTTTTTTAGAATGTTCTGGAAAAATAAAATAGTACAAAAGTGTGACAGGAGACGCGCAATACAGGCGCCGGGTGGTGTGGGACGCGTTGCCATGAACACCATCTGTTTGTTTAGGTTGGCGGTTCTAAGAATTTAGGTTTCCCTGCCAAACGAGCGGCGGTCCACACACAACAAGCAGTTGATAGAAACAACTGGCAAACCTTAAAAAGGGGATAATCATATTCTTCTGAACAAAACATATTCCTCGCGGTGAACTTTTACCGTTTGAGAAGTGTTGCGAGCTTTTGTATTGCTTAACTGGGTTCTTGCCAACTCTCCCTCGCCCGTTCTACGAGTGTTTCAGGGCTACAGCGGAACCTTTCAGTAACTCGCATGAACTTGAAAGTTTTGAGGAAAGAACTCTACTATTTTTATTAGTACCTACGCCAGACACACCCCTGGTGACGTCAAACCTTTTGTCATCGTTTTTTCAGATTTCGAATTTTAAGACGTAGGAATACGTAGTAAGCTTTTAGAACCCTCCACATAGTATCCCCAAAGATGGCATAGGCTCTGAGGGAAATTATTTTTCTCACAGCCTCGCGTATGGAGCTAATATAAAGCAAAAAAAAAAAAAACAAAAACGATTTCATTAATCTTACACGGAAAAAACAAACAAATTGCTAATTTATTAAGAATTTAAATTATTCGTAATGCGGTTAAAAAACGGGATTTCAGGTCCTCAACGAATAAATTGATAGGTATCTTGATAAGCTTTTGCAAATGCACATGTTCATAAAAATTCTAACATATTCGCATTTCGTCATTATATATTAAGACAAACACAGGTGCGTGAACACGTGTTCCGATATTATTATACATTTACTAACATTTATCAGGAAGCGGCCTGCAGTCCCGTTTTTAAACAGATTATTAATAATTTTTAGAGATTTTCAATAGTGCATGGTAATTTTCCTAGTAGGTAGTATTATTATTTGACGATTGAAACTATATTAATGGTACGAAGAACCATATCAGAAATGCAATGTTTCGGAGAATTTGAACAATTCATCAAATTTCAACGTTTATTTTCGGGTTCTGTGAGAGTCCTATTCAAGTTCTGTTATTATATCATTGTAGGCTAGTTGCTTGACAAAACTGAAATAAAAACAGAACTTGAAAAAATCTTTCACAGAACTTGAAAATGAACGTTGAAATTTGATGAATTGTTCAAATTCTCCGAAACAACCCGTCTTAAGAAAAACAAACATTCGAATAATTTGAATATCAAGAAATATCTCTCTCCCACCCAACAAGTTACACCGTACTTATAAATCTCAATGAAGGTTCCAAAGGAAAAAAAAAACAAACCAATTTTTATCATTTATACGATAAAGACCTTATTACATACAAGCGTAAGATTAACAAGGTAAATATAAATTGTGCGTGCATTACTGATTGACCACGTTTATAATTAACACAGCACAGTTTACTTCTGATAAGAACATAGAACAGTCAGAATCGTATCTATGATACAACCACCAACACGTTTATATATCTTTCCGACATAACCAATACACTCAGTATTCTGGACAGCAAGCAGGTAACAATAAAGTTAGCTGAAAATATAGACATTTTCCACCTGATGTGATGTTAATGAAATTATAACGACGCAACTGTGAAAAATAATATCAAAGGTTGGGAGCTTTGCGCCAAGAGAACAAATCAAACAATGAAAAAAGCGAGCAATTCGGAAAATTTATATTGAATAACTGAGCTACATAATAATTGTGTAGGTATATACTATAGAGATGAAGAAAAAAATGATAATATGGGTGGTGTCAGGACGAAATCACACAGGTGTGAGTGTAACGTTTTAGTGTTGTTTTTTAGTGTAATTTTTTAAGAATCTCTTCAAATAATTGGTATTCCAGCTAACAACGGGATTGCAGGGCTTTAGCGAAAAATAAAGACGTGTTCCGTAATCGTGATAACATATATTTAAAACGTACTAAATGTTTATCAGGAAAACTGTTAATCCATTCGTTAAAGGATTGCAATCCCGTTTTTAACCTGACTACGAAAATATTCATAATAAAATGCTCATTTTTTTCAGTGTACTGCCAGAATTACACACGGACGAAATTACACATGGAGAGAATTACACCTACACGTCAAAAGTATTTTGAGTTTGTGCTAAATATATTTCATATTGGAAGCAAGCAAGTCAGGTTAGGTTTGGGTTTTTTGAAGTATGGAATTTTAGTAGGTGTAATTCTCTACATGTGTAATATCGTTCATGTGTAATTTTTGGAGTTTTATATTGGAACCAAAGTGAAATTCATGCCAGTGTAATTTCGTCATGTAACCAATATAAGTGATACGTGAAACAGTACCTATTCGTCATTCCGAGAACAGTTTGGGCTGGTAGGTAAGGTATATACGTCACATTGGGTTCCAAGGCTAAGCAACCTTCTCCTCCATCCGTGCGAAAGATTTGCCTCATGTTAGACGTTGGAAAGAAACGAAGTACGTTAGACGCACATCCCTCTTATTTACACACGTAGCTCTTTCCTTCGGGGTAGTATTTTTCCACTCCGCTTATTTTGCCAAGGAAACTACCACATCAAAGTAGGCTAGGTGTTGAAAATTGGAAGCGACATTAAGTTATTGGGAATATTATATTATACTTATTAGATATTTATCGAGCAGCACTGTGGAATCTGTACCGACATGGTTCCCACGAAATGTTTTTTGTGTTGTGTTAAATGCTATGTAAATATAAATTCCAGCTAAGAAGTATTAGATGAGAAGTCCTTTGATGAACATAATTTAGGGGAGAGAAAAATGATTCGCTCGCGAATTCCGAAATTATGAAAGAATCGGGTTTTGAAATGAATAAGCTTAAATTATTTATTTAGTACGGTGGATGTGTAGGTATTACTACTATTTTTATTCATTTTATGGTGGTAAGTTTGTTATTATTTACGATGTTTTGTTATGATAGAATGAGGCAAGTTCTTTCAAGCTTCGCTTTCATATCCACCTGTTGCTTTCTTACAGAAAACGACATTGAATTATCAAGGTGGGAGAAAGAAAACCTACCAAAGTCGGACCACGTTGGATTAAATTGTATAACAGAGATATTAAGTATTACTTTTTATTAGAGTACTTAAATAAACACTAATCGCTTAATTTAATGCTTAAATCGTTTTTCATTTCAATTAGATTTTTTACCTCAAACGTAAATTATTCTAAAAGCAATCTAATATACATATTTAAGCGGTTTGTTCATGATTAATTTCATTCCAACAGTAATAAAAGGAAGGTCGATAACATAAAGCTTGCTTGTGATACAAATGTACCTCGCTAATTCGTTAGAGGTGATATGTAAACCCCGAAACTCTCAAAAGTTAC